>NW_026779143.1:0-149635 GCF_030144855.1 Hypanus sabinus | reverse complement strand
TATACAATCGTTTTGCAATTGCAGTGGAGCCTCTTTCTATTGCACTTAAGTCCACTACTTTATTTCAAGGTGTTAGGGTAGGGGTCATAGAACATTTCCATTGAAATCCTCTCAATTCACATCTAACCCTGTCGTGTTCTCCACCCTCAAAATTTTTAACTCAATTTCGCTGCCACTAAACGTTCACATCAGTTCAGTTTTGGGCCCCGTTCATAGAAACCATCTATTTCTTCCCTCCAAACTCGATTCAGTTTTGAGACAATGGGGTTCGAACCGTCTTATGCGCATTATGGAATTGTACACTGATAATATATTAAATAGTTTTGATAAACTGCGAAGTAAATATAGCCTTCCGTATAATCTTTTTTTTTTCTATACTTGCAGATTCTCCACTTTAGCAAGGAAAACCTTCACTCCTTTCCTGATCTACCACCTGCAATGTTGTGGGACAAACTCACTCTTAGCTTTAATAATAAAGGGCTGATCTCTGTACTATACTCTCAGCAGATGTCTTTGGGAGTTCGGGATCTAAACAAAACTACGACTAGCTGGGAGGATGACCTTGTTGTGGATCTGGCTGAGGAATATTTGGCAAAAGCACTGAATAGGGTTCATTCCTCGTCATCTTGTGCCTGGACTCGGGCTCATAAAATTTTACACGATACATTTAAGTAAAGCCAGGCGTGCTGACATATATCCTGGCACAGACTCTGGCTGTGATAGGTGTTCCTTCTCTCCGGCTGGTTTAGTTCATACATTTTTGACTTGCCCTCGGCCTGATGGCTATTGGGCACTGGTTTTTAAAATTATCAGTGAGTTATTGGGGCTGACACTCAGACCTTTCCCGCTTATAGCTGTATTTGGTGTGGCAAATGATGTTTCGGGTTTAAATGCAAACCAGTCGGATATCATTTCACTTACATCGCTTTTGGCCCGTTGGAGAATCTTGCCGGTCTAGAAATCTGCTACTCCCCCATCTGCTGCTGCTTAGTTAGAGGATGCAATGTTTTTTTTTTTTCCTGAAATTAGAAAAGATTAAATTCACTCTGAGGGACTCTGTGAAGAAGTTGTATTCATATGTTTCTTGTCATATTTTGGGAGTATTAAGACATTACCTACTCATTGAGGACATTTGATTGTATTTGAGAAGTTGCTTCTCTTTTAACACGCATATGGTTTACCTGACAGGGTGGTTGATTAATTGTAATGTGAGTGTATTCTGGATCATCTGAGATGTTGTAGATGTGTGTGGGACTTCGTCCTGATGTAGTGTGGGGGTGTGGCTGTGAAATGTCCGTACTTGTATTTGTGAACTGTTGCATTGTAAATACAATAGCTGTCATTGTATGTTCGGGGAGGGCGGGTGAGGGGAGGTTTGTTTAGGGGTAAACAAAAGCAAAATGGAGGAAAATATAATCCATTATGTATCCTATATTATGCCGTACTTTCAGTAAAATATATTATTAAAAAAGAATAATAGTGAAGGAATAGTGTGCTGTGAAACGATGAAGGAAATGGCTGAGAGTGAGGCCACAGAAAGGGTGTTCAGTTTGCAGCCGTTGGAGCAGAACGGAGAAAATGGACGCGCCATTTTCTGTCTCCCTGTCTTTATTTGGAGTCTGTTTAAACGCCAAAATCTACTGACCAAAGGCCAGGAGTCACAGACAGAGCAAGAATCCCTCCAGACAATCCCATCACACACTCCTGGAAACATACACTGAGTAACGCTCCCTCCGCAAAGATCCATCACACACCCCCGGGATCATACACAGAGTGCAACCCCCTCCATATTGTTTCAACCCACACTCCGGGGTCACACACAGAGTGCAACTCCCTCCATATTGTTTGAACACACTCCGGGGTCACACAGAGAGTGCGGCTCCGTCCACACAGTCCAAACACGCAGTTCCTGGATCTGATAACCAGCGAAGCTCCCTAAATATTATCCCATCACACTCCCGGACTCAGACATGTGAAGTACCTCCCGGACAATCGCAGCACACCCTAACGGAGTCAGTAAAAGTACTAAACATTCCACTTCCTTCGGTCTCCCCACTCACCAATACCCAGATTTTCGGCTTTCCTGTAGTCTTGAATTGTGTGTGTCTCTCGGAGATGGTGTCTGTGTGTGAGCGGATTGTCTGCTGCCGTTAGAGGAAGGAAGGGGAGGAGAGAGGAGGCCAGGGAAAGGGTGGTGAGAATGCAAACACTGATGCAAGTGGTGTGGAAGCACGTGACCGGCCTGTGCATGCAGAGTTGTGGAGAGATACATATCCTGGTGATCGATATCCATGGTACGTGGGGAGGTGAAACACCAGCAATCATCTCTCCCTCATACTCCCCAAAATTTCCTGTGACACAGAGTGGGAGGGGTGTGGAGGGACGATGCAGATGGGGAGCGTTTAGCGGGTGGAGTTTATCACATAGACGGGGAGATGGGTACGTACGCGATCATAGAGACGGCGAAATGTGCAGGAGAGGGTGTAGGTGCCGGTTACGGGGTTGCCTGTAGGCGAGCGATGGGTGACGGAGACGGGAGTGTTGTACTGCAGTCTGTGTGACGGTGACTGGGAATAGTGTAGGAGTACGGTGATGGAGTAGGGGAGTGGTTTTGGAGAGGGAGGATGTTATGCATTCGGGGAGCACTGTATTCGAGTTACAGTGCAGGGCCTGACTCTGTGTTGGTATCGTTGAGTGGTGAGATCCTGCTGTGGTGCAGAGCCTGTCAGTGTGCCGGTGTCACGATGAGGGGCGTGTTCATGTCAGATGTGGGTTGTAGCAGTGACACCGAAACACTTTCAGTGTCCCATTGAAGAACATCTCCGTATCACAGTGAAGGTTGTGTCTCTCGTTCTTAGATTATGCAAATGGCACTGTCCCACCTGCAATCAAGTCGCACTAATATCTACCGTGTCAGGCTTAGAGGCGTTGACCCCTGACCTGAGGCGGTTTGCCCTTCAAACAATATTTCCTGCATTGAAACGTTCGCAGCTCAGAAAATGAGTCCGAGCAGGCTCATCCTTTTGCTTTTCGACATTTTCAGAAGTCCTAGCAACATCTTTCTCAA
The DNA here is from genome assembly GCF_030144855.1 of Hypanus sabinus. NCBI lineage: Eukaryota > Metazoa > Chordata > Chondrichthyes > Myliobatiformes > Dasyatidae > Hypanus > Hypanus sabinus. The sequence continues at coordinate 146,568 of NW_026779143.1, read as the reverse complement.
CAACCACTCAACTATCTGTAATAGCGTTCATGTTCACATGTCCCTGCAACTCTAGTTTAGACCCCACTCTCCCCTTCTAATGGCAAACCTTGCCGCTGGGGTATTAGTTCGATTACAGTTCTGGTGTAAATTGAGAGAGTTGCTCATGGGAGAGAAAATGAAGGAGTTGAGCAAGGTGGGGGCGGTGTGGCGCGTCCTCCAGGCAGGCGTCTATGCTGCCCCCCAGTGTTCGCTCGACAGAATACAATCTCTTTAGTGAACAATTGTAGGTTACCGTGGATTTCAAAATGGCCGAGGGCCCCCAAACTGCATAAATGTGTGTGTGTGTGTGTGTGTGTGTGTGTGTGTGTGTGTGTGTGTGTGTGTGTGTGTGTTTGTGTCCATAATGCGTGAATGTACTGACCGTCATCCTATGTATGTTTGCTATTTTCATATTTTGCACATACGAAGTGCGCTTAAATCCTAACTTTTAGCCACATTTTGAACTGAATATTTTTTCTAATTTTGTCCACACCTGCACATACATAAGTTTTGAGAACAGTGGCCCCATCTCTACCTATATAATAGTGACGAACATGGCCGCATAACTTCGAGGAATCTCGTTCTCGTCCTATCGATACAGCTCGCCAGCTTTCACCCCCTATTCCCTACTGAGCCACAGAACCACAGTCACTGCCAGAGACCTGACCGGTGAGACTTTCCCGTGCCTAATCATTTGCACCTGTCTCCTCCCATCCAGAAGTAGCCAAAATGTTATTGAGCAGGCTGGCCACAAGGGGTCTCTGCAGTGAAGCTGGCTGTTTAACCCGTTTCACCGTCTTCTCTGTCACCCAGTTTCCTGTATCCTACACCGTGGGTGTAAATACCTCTCATATGTCTTCCCTATCATCCCCACAGCTTCAAAAATGATCTCGAGTTCATCCATTTCCAGGTCCAACGCTGTTACACGGAGTGTCTCAGCGAGATGCGTGTGGGTGTCACGGTATGGGGTCGCTCAGCGTCCGTTCGGGGTTGTGTCCATGTCATGGTGAGGGGTGTGTAGGTGTCACAGTGAAAGCTGTCTGTCTCGCTCACTGCCTATGCTGTCTGTGAAGTGGTTGTTCTCTGTGTTTGACAATTTATCGTCAAAGTCCTTGATCTACCCCACCCCCTTGTCCTTGCGTTCCCTGCATATTAACGTCCATGTCAAAGGGGCACATGAACCCCTCTCTCCCTCAGTTTGTCAATGAATCCCAGGCCACCATTAAAGACGCCCCTCAAATTTGAATACTTCCCGCTTAATCATGACTAATACAACCGAAACAGGGAATGTTTAGCTGACGCTCCTGTCCGCCCTGCAGCGGCATCTCGCTGATGTCTACAATATCATAATTCCAGCCGTTGACCCCTGCCATGAGCTCATCTGCCTTTCGTACAATACTTCCTGCATTGAAACGGAGGCAGCTCAGATCATGAGTCCCAGCCGGCTCAACGTTTTGCTTCCTCACTTTGCAATTTCTGGATTCCTGCCTGTGCCACATGCCAGTGGAGGTAAAAATAGGATGATTTGGCAGATGAATGTGTGGTCTTAACAACATCTGTCCCAACAACCAATCCACCAGCATCTGCATCTCTAGTTCAATCCCCACACCTCCTCCTCTTTAACATTCCGCTGCGATATTAGATCCAGGCCAGACGGTGTGGAAACGGTCAGATTTGTTCAGTGGCGGACGAAAGCAAGGGACTGCGCAACGTGGGGGGTGGGGGGGGGGTTGTGGAACGGCCAGGTATATGCGTCGCCCCCCTAGCTCGGCAGAAGACAACATCTGACGGTGTCGAATCCAGATTTCGGTCGCATTCTGTGGACCCCGGGACTCAAGCTGCGTTGTGGCCTATTTTAAGCCATAGATGTTATAGCTGTTTCTGCACCTTGGTCCTGGAGAAACGCTGTATTGTCTGGCTGCATTAATGACTATTCACAGACTGGATGGAAATTCAACTAGGATTGTATTGAAATAGGACTTATAGACTGGTCACACCTTCCTTGGAAGAGAACAGAATGATCCAAATATCAGAAGCCCTCATTCACACCAGGACACATTAACCACTTGTTAGTCGCTGTTATTTTTCTATTTCTGGCCGCACCAGTACGAACCGAACTTCGCCTGCTCACCCTCCCACTAAGACTGCAGAAGACCCGCTCGGACTGGTACTGTCCCCTACAAACGGAGGGCAAAATACCATCCAGTAATTCCACTATCGCACACAGAATCTCTTTTCTAATCCCGAAACGGATGATCCGTTCTCACCACAGCTCGCCTCAACTCACCCTCCCCCTTCCCCTCTGAACCACAGAGCCAAAATCAGTGCCAGAGACCCGACCTGAGATACTTCCCTCTACTTGGTGATTTGACCCTCTCCTCCCATCCAAAAGTATACAAAGTGATAGACCTGCTATTAAGGGGTTTGGCCACAGGGGGCACACACCCCTTGGCCTGTCTGTTTAACCTTTTTTTCATCCGCCTGACTGTCACCCACTTTCCTGTGACCTGCTCATTCGTTCTAACTTCCTCACAATAAGACCTCCCTATCAGCCTTAGGCTTCCCGAATGATCCAGTTCGTCTTTCAACACCTTAACGTTAGAAACTGCAGCCGGATAACCTTCTTACAGGTGAAGTTGACAGAGACACTGGAGTTCTCCCTGCCGTCCTAGATCCTGCAAGAGGAGCATTTAACTCTATTTTACTGGAAGGAGAAATGGATATTTATGCCATCACGTTGGAGGTTACCCAGACAGATTATAAGGTATTGCTCCCCCACCCTGAGGTGGCCTCATCTTGGCACATAAGGAGGCCATGGAGCAAAATGCCTTAATGGGAATGGGAATCAGAGTTAAAATGTCTGACCTCTGGGAGGATCAGAATTTGGTGGATGGTGTGGAGGTGCTGGATGAAGCGGACCCCATTCAGGCATGACTACTCTTCTAACTGTGCAATTATAAATAAGGAAACAATAAATAAACTAAAAACAAATCCAACAACTGTAGCCACTGAATTATCCTAATTTCACCTTGCTCATGAACACGCCTCGTTGATTGGTTTTTGTTCAAGCAACAGAGAGGCGCTGCTTTCTAATGCACACTTCACTTCCCGCTCCCGATCTCTGATTGGAGGCTGTCGCAACGTCGTAATTATATGAGACTATGTCTCCCACAGAGTGGGGATACATTCAATCCATCCCATCAGACACTCCTGACGTCAGACACTGAGTGATGCTCCCCAAGCAACGATACATCTCACAGTGTCGGGGTCAGAAAAGCAGTGAAGCTCCCTCCGCCATCCCATCCCACACAACAAATTTAGTATGAGTGAAAAACACATTTTCGGAGACAGACGCTGAATGAAACTCCCTCGACACCGTCCCATCACACACTTCCGGGGTCAGACACAGACAGAATCTCCCTCTACACCATCCCATCATACACTCCCGGGGTCAGACTCAGACAGAATCTCCCTCTACGCCCACCCATCATACACTCCATGGGTCAGACTCAGACAGCATCTCCCTCTACGCCGACCCATCATACACTCCAGGGGTCAGACTCATAGTGAATTTCCCTCCACACCGTCCCATCACACACTGCCGTGGTCAGAAACAGAGTGAAGCTCCCTCCACACCGTCCCATTACACTCTTCCCTGGTTAGAAAGATATTGAAACTCCTTCCCTCCGTCTCTGTCCTACTCACCTCTCGATGGAGAAGGTGAGTCCGGTTTTACGATCTGCATATTCATGTAAGTCTCGCTGTCGTCCATCTTGTCTAGGATCTTCTGCGTCTCTGAGCTCAGCGAGACAAACTCAGCGAGAGCAGGGGGAGAAAGTGCCGGGGACGAGGGAAATTGAGGGTGTGAGAGGGGGTGGTCTGGAGAGATGAAAGTGGCGGGGGGGGATGTAGTCAGAGTGGCGAGAAACAGAGGGATGGGGAGTAAGGAGAAGGTTAAGGTTTGGCGGAAAGAGAATCTTGAGTGACAGCGTTCAGAAAGGGGTATCAGTGAAAGTAGGGGAAGTCAAGAAGTGGGAGAGAATTGAGAGAGAGCGGTAGAAATGGACAGGGTGGATTGTTGTAGGGATTCATTTTGGCTTCTCTCTCGACCTCACTCTTTTTTTTCTACTATTCCCTCTCTCGGGCAGATATGTTGCCTTTACTGTCCGAGTGGTTTACAACCAACACCCCATCGCCTACCGCAACATTCTGTTTATTCAGGCCCTCTGTGCTCTAGAAACCACGGAGCCGGGACAAACTAGAACCACCCACCGAAGTAACCGAGCCACCGAGACTAGCAACAGATTGCCCTTTTCACACCGTGTAGAACTTATCAAAGAATAAATATATTTAGATATTGAAGTTTACAGGAAATAAACACTCGCTGCGCAGAGTCTGAGATTTTACTCTCTTTACCGATTGGAACAGAAGCTGGGGGTTGTCAGTATTTCAGAGAAGTATTGAAAGCGTGCGGCTTCACTGACGGGGCCGTCATACAGACAGAAAAATAAAATAGTGTGGCGTCGGCCCAGCAGACGGAGTTCAGCAGATCCCTCGAAAACCCTCCAACACCTTGTGTCCGTCACTTTCTCTGTACCTCATCTCCCCATTTCACTCCCATGAATGTCTCTAACCCGCATCAATTCGATCCTTTCTTTAGCTCTCTCTTTTTCCTCTACTCCCTCTCTATCCTCTACTTTTCTATCTCACTGACATCCTCACTAAACCTCTTTCTGTCTCCCCACCATCTCCACCACACTTTCTCTCTTCCCACTCCTCCCGCTCAGAGTGAAAGTTCACCGGATTGAAATTTGACCATTTCCATGAAAGGCGCCGCTAACTGGACAGTGGGGATTAGTTACAGCCTCCACTGTAAGTACGAAGGGAGGTGAAAGGAAATGGGGGTGAGGGTAGTGGATAAAGGAGTGGTGGTGCAGGATGAGGTGTTCAGTAGCGGCTATGTGTGTCTCTGGATGAGGAGAGAGAGAGAGAGAGAGAGAGAGAGAGAGAGAGAGAGAGAGAGAGAGAGAGAGAGAGAGAGAGAGGAGAGAGAGAGAGAGAGAGAGAGAGAGAGAGAGAGAGAGAGAGAGAGGGGGAGAGGGAGAGGGAGGAACAGATAGAGTGGTGCGGGGGGTGCGGTGGAGGTGAAGTGAGAGCGCCTCGGCACCGACTGAAGCACTCCCGGGGTCGGACTCAGAGTTAGGCGACCTCCACACTCCCATCACTCACTCCCGGGGGTCAGACAGAGAGTGAATCTCCCTCCTCACCGTCCCAGCACACTCTTCCCTGGTTAGAAAGTGATTGAAACTCCTTCCCTCCGTCTCTGTCCTACTCATCTCTCGATGGAGACGGTGAGTCCGGTTTTACGATCTGAATTTTCTTGTAAGTCTCGCTGTCGTCCATCCTGTCGAGGATCCTCTGCGTCTCTGAGCTCAGCGAGACAAACAAACACGAGAAGAGCAGCTGATAAAGAGAGGAGCCGTGAGCAGTGGGAGGAAGTGCTGGGGAAGAGGGAGATTGAGTGTGTGAGAGGAGGGTAGACTGGTGAGATAAAAGTGGATGGGGGAAAGAAGTGAGAGTGGGGAGAAAGAGGGATGGGGAGTAAGGTGAAGGGGAAGGTTTGGCGGAAAGAGAATCGTGAGTGACAGGGGTCAGAAAGGATTATCACTGAAAGAAGCGGAGGTCAAGAATGGAGAGAGAGAGTAGAAATGGAAAGGGTGGATTGTTAGGGGAATCAATTTGGAATCTCTCTCGAGCTCTCTCTGTTTTCTTCTATTCCCTCTCTCTCGCTTGTATGTTGCCTTTACTGTCCGAGTGGTTTACATCCAACACCACATCGCCTACTGCAGCATTCTGTTTATTCAGGCCCTCTGTGCTCTAGAAACCACGGAGCCGGGACAAACTAGAACCACCCACCGAAGTAACCGAGCTACTGAGACGAGCAACAGATTGACCTTTTCAAACCGTGTAGAACTTATCAAAGAATGCATATATTTAGATATTGAAGTTTACAGGAATCTAACTGTCTGAGAGTTCACTCTCTTCACCCATTGGAACATAAACTGGGGGCTGTCAGTATTTCAGAGAAGTATTGAAAGCTTGCGGCCACATTGACTGGGCCGTCATACAGACAGGAAAAATAAATAAAAATAGCAGTGACGTCAGTCCATCAGATGACCGGGCTGTCAGTACCGTTTCCTTGAAAGGGACCGCTCACTGGAAAATGGGGATTAGTTACATCCTCCACTGTATGTAAGGGGGGAAGTGAAATGAAATGGGGTGATGGTAGTGGATAAAAGGGTGGTGGTGCTGGAGGAGATGTGCAGTAGCGGCTATGTGTGTGTCTGGATGAAAGAAAGAAAGAGAGCGGGCGCGCGCGCGCGAGAGAGAGAGAGAGAGAGAGAGAGAGAGAGAGAGAGAGAGAGAGAGAGAGAGAGAGAGAGAGAGAGAGAGAGAGAGAGAGAGAGAGAGAGAGAGCCTAGGGTCCGACCGGACAAGCACTTGCGGGATCAGACATTTGTGCATCTCACCACACACCCGCCCATCACACACTCCCGCGGTCAGACACAGAGTGAATCTCCCTTCACACCGTCCCATCACACACTCCCGCAGTCAGACACAGAGTGAATCTCCCTCCATACCGTCCCATCACACACTCCTGAGGAGAGACATAGAGTGAATCTCCCTCCACACCGTCCCATCACACACTCCTGAGGAGAGACATAGAGTGAATCTCCCTCCACACCGTCCCATCACACACTCCTGAGGAGAGACATAGAGTGAATCTCCCTCCACACCGTCCCATCACACACTCCCGCAGACAGACACAGAGTGAATCTCCCTCCACACCGTCCCATCACACACTCCTGAGGAGAGACATAGAGTGAGGGGTTGTGAGTTTGCAGTCACTGGGAGAAATGTTTGTGAAACCACACGACCTGCCGGTACATAAAGAAACTGAGAGAAACTGTGAACAGAAAGTATCGATATCTAGTTTTAGAGGACAGAAATAAGACCAAAGGTCTGGAGGGAACTTGACCATGAATCTGACACCTGGTATGTGTAATGGGACGGGGTGGAGGGTGATTAACTGTGTGACTGATCCCGTGAGTGTGTGAGATGTGAGGCTGAGGATGGAGCTTCTCCCACTGTCTTTTTCCGGGAGTTTGTGATGGGACGGTGTGGAGGGAGATTCGATCTGTGTCTGACCCCGGGAGTGTGTGCTGGGACGGTGTGGAGGGAGATTCGCTCTGTGTCTGACCCCGGGAGTGTGTGCTGGGACGGTGTGGAGGGAGATTCACTCTGTGACTGACCCCGGGAGTGTGTGATGGGACGGTGTGGAGGGAGATTCGCTCTGTGACTGACCCCGGGAGTGTGTGATGGGACGGAGGGAGATTCACTCTGTGTCTGACCACGGGAGTGCGTTGGGACGGTGTGGAGGGAGATTCACTCTGTGTCTGACCCCGGGAGTGTGTGATGGGTCGGTGTGGAGGGAGATTCACTCTGTGTCTGACCACGGGAGTGTGTTGGGACGGTGTGGATGGAGATTCACTCTGTGTCTGACCCCGGGAGTGTGTGATGGGACGGTGTGGAGGGAGATTCACTCTGTGTCTGACCCCGGGAGTGTGTGATGGGACGGTGTGGAGGGAGAGTCAATCTGTTATTGAATCAGAGAGAATGTGGTAGAATGGTGGCGAGGATTCGTCTCAGTGTCTCTTACCCCCGAGGTATTAAATGGGATGGACTGGTGTGAGATTCATCTCTGTTCCTCTTTTAAACAGATTTAGAACAATGTTGCTTCACCCCATCGTGTGTTCTGAAAAATGGTGCCAGAAAACTTTACAGCGTCAATTACTTCCAGGAGTAATGAGACTCAGAATGGGAATCCTTTCACACATGCCCATCACGCATTCCAGGCGTCAGGTCAAAAGTGAAGATCTCTCTAATACGCCCAATCACACAGACTCACCGGGTGAGAGGAAGAGTTAAGCTCCCCATGCACTGCCCCATCAAATAATCCTGTTGCCAGACATACAGAGAAGTCCCTAATACTTCTCCCAAAACACATTCCCGGGATCAGAATCAGATTCAGAAACAGAGGGGATCTCCCTCTTTTCTCACTCTCTCCCTCTCACCAATCACCAGAGCTTCAGCGTTCCTGTAGTCTCCAACAGAGTATCTGCCGAAGAGATAATAAGTGTGTGTGAGACCAGAAGTAGAACAGCGGAGGGAGGGGGAGTGGAAAGAGGGCTCTGGACAGTTGGTGAGTTTCCATTCACTGGGAGGAAATGGTGTGAAACCACACGACCGGACTGTACACACAGAGACGGTGAGAAACTGAGAAGCGAGAGATCGATATCCGGTGGAAGTGAGCAGAAATAACTCCGACGTTGTGCAGGGAGTTGACCATGTGTCTGACCCCGGGAATGTATGATTGGACGATGTAGAACTTCGAACAGAAAACAACACCGCTCATTACAGACCCTTCGGCCCACAATGTTGTGCCGACGCTTATACTCTGCCTCCCATATAAACCAACAACGTTAATTCCTCCATATACCTCTCTATTAGTCTCTTAAATTTTATTAGTGTACCTGCCTCCACCACTGACTCAGGCAGTGCAGTCCACGCACCAAACAATCTCTGAGTAAAATACCTTCCTCTAATACACCCTTGATCTTTGCTCCCCTTGCCTTAAAGCTATGTCTTCTTGCATTGAATAGCAGTGTCCTGTCCACTTTATCTATTACTCTTAATATCTTGTATACCTCCACCAGGTCTACTCTCATCATCTCTCCAGAGAGTAAAGCCCTAGCTCCCTTAATCTCTTATCATAATGTGGAATCTCTAAACCAGTCAGCATACTGGTAACTCTCCTCTGTACCCTTTCCAATGCTTCGACATCCTCCCTATAGGGAAGCAAACAGAACAGGTCACCGTAATCCAAGTGTGGCCAAAACAGCGTTTCACAAAGCTGAATCATTACCCCTCGAGTCGTAAACATAATTGACGAATGCCTTGGGGTTCTCCTTTACCTTCCTCGCCAAGGCTTTCTTATGACGCCTTCTTGCTCTCCTCAGCCCCTTCTTAAGTTCCTTTCTTGCTCCCAATATTTCTCAATAGACCCATCTGATCCCTGCTTCCTAAACCTCATGTATGCTGCCTACTTCCACCTGACTAGTTTCTCCAACGCACCGGTCACCATGGCTCCTTCACTCTACCATTCTTTATCTTCCTCACTTCCACAAACTTAACCCTAAAATCCTGCAACAGATGCCTAAACGTCGAACAAATGTCCATAGAACATTTCCCTGCTGAAACATCATGCCATTTCACACACGCATGTATTAACCTTATAGCCTCATCATCTGTTCCCCTCTTAAAAAAATTCTGTGTCCTCTCTGATTTTACTCTTATCCATGAGGCAAATGGAGACAGTTAATCTTCTGTCTGAAACCCGTGGTGTGTAACGGTACGGCGGGAAGCGGGATTCACCATGTGTTTGAACCCGGGAATACGTTATCAGACGGTAATAAGAGAGATTCAATGCTTATCTGACCACGGGAGTGTGTGATGGGTCGGTGTGGAGGGAGATTCGCTTCCTGTCTGAGCCCGGGTGTGTGTGATGGGACGGTGTGTGGGGAGCTTCTCAGTGTGACGGCCCCCCGGAGTGTGTGATTGGAACTTGTGGAGGGCGTTTTACTCTATGTCTCACCCTGGGAGTGACTCATTTTACGGTATAGATTGAGTTTCACCATGTGTCTGACCACCGTACTGTGTGATGGGACGATGTGAAGGGAGATTCACTCTGTGTCTGACCCCGGGAGTGTGTGATGGGATGGTTTGGAGGGAGATTCACTCTCTGTTTGACCCCGGGAGTGTGTGCTGGGACGGTGTGGAGGGTGATTCACTCTGTGTCTGACCCCGGGAGTGTCTGATGGGACGGTGTGGATGGAGCTTCACTCTCTGCCTGACCCCGGTACTGTGTGATGGGGCGTTGTGGAGGGAGCTTTTCTGAGCGCCTTCCACCCGAATTATGAAATGGCATCGTGAGGAGGGAGCTTCCGTCTGGCGTGTACGTATCTTTATGTGGCTCACACATACCTCTTCCTCTTTTGTATTTATTTCGGGACGTCTTGATAGAGAGTTAGAATAATCTTGTCTCGCCCAATCGTCTGTTCAGGAAAATGGGACCAATGCACACTGAATCTTTTTCGACACCGTCCATATCACCCGCCGGTGGTAAGACACAAAAGTGGGGATTCTTTCACATGGGGTCGTCACATACTCCCGGAATCAGTTGTAAAGTGAGGATCACTCCGTACCGCCCGATCACACGGAGTCGACGGTTTAGAAACAGAGTGAAGCTCCCTCTACACTTTCCCATCAAATAGACCTGTTGACAGACATAAAGAGAAATTTATGAAACACTCTCCAAAAACACATTCCCGGGATCAGACAGAGAGTCAAGATCGCAAAGCACAGTCCCAACACATACAAACAGGTTTAGACACAAAGTAATGTTGCTTCCACACAGTCCCACCTCCAACTCCAGAGGGCAGACACTGAGTGTAGCTACCTCCACACCATCACATCATACAACCCTCGGGTCGAGCTCAGAGTGAAGCTCAGTCCGCTCGGTCCCCGCACACACCCCCGGAATCAGACACAGAGAGAGATGCTCCCTGCACACCGTCCCATCACACTCTCCCGTAGTCAGACTCGGAGTGAATCTCCCTTCACAGCATCCCCTCACAGAGTCCCAGTATCAGACAAAGAGTGAGGCTCCCTTGCGCACGTTCCCACCGCCCTCTTCCGGGGTCAGAAACAGAGTGAAGGTCCGTCCACTCCGCCCCAGCGCATCGTCCCTCGGTCAGACACAGAGTGATGCTCCCGTCCACATCGCGCTATCACACACTCACGGGGTCAGACACAAAGTGAACCTGCAGCCTCACAGTCGGATAACACAGTAATGGATTCAGAAACAGAGCGAATCACCCTCTTCACTTACTCTCTCCCCTTTCACTAATCACCAACACTTCAGCGTTCCTGTAGTCTCCAACAGTGTGTCTGTCTCAGAGATAATAAGTGTTTGTGAGACCAGAGGTAGAATTGAGGAGGATGGGGGAGGGGTTTGAGGGCTGTGGAGGGGCGGTGAGTTTGCAGTCACTGGGAGGAAGGGGTGTGAAACCATACGACCAGCCTGTACACACAGAGACTTAGAGAGGCTGAGAACGAGAATCGATATCCGGTGGATGAGATCAGAAATAACACCAACTGTGTGGAGGGAGCTTGAACCTGTGACTGACCCCGAGAGTGTATGATGGGACGTTGTGGAGGGAGGTTCACTCTGTATCTGACCCCGGGAGTGTGTGAAGGGATGGTGTGGAGGGAGATTCACTCTGTGTCTGACCCCGGGAGTGTGTGATGGTACGGTATGGAGGGAGATTCACTCTGTGTCTGACCCAGGGAGCGTGTGCTGGGATGGTGTGGAGGGAGATTCACTTTTTGTCTGACACAGGATGGGTGTGATGGGACGGTGTGGAGGGCGATTCACTCTGTGTCTGACCCCAGGACTGTGTGATGGGACGGTGTGGAGGGAGATTAACTCTGTGTATGACACCGGGGATGTGTGTTGGGATGGTGTGCAGAGGGAATCACTCTGTCTGAACCGGGGAGTAGGAACGGGACAAGCGGCTCGGTTGCATTTAAGTCCGAAGTGTGCAGTCCGAAATGACAGAGAGAAGGTGATGGAAGGTTTTTGAGAGAGCTCCTGAACTCTGTCTGCTTGGCTGACGTTACTCTCTTTTTATTTGTCGCTGTCTGTATAACGGTCCGGTCAGTGTATCCGCACGCTTTCAGTACTTCTCTGAAATCTTAACAGCACCCAGGTTATGTTCCAATGGGTGAAGAGAGTCAAACCTCAAACACAGCGCAGTTTCCTGTGAACTTCAATGTCTAAATGTCACGTTTCTTTGACAATTGCTACACGGTCTGTTGCTCTGACCTCGCCTTGCTGCCTCGGTTACTTCGGTGGGTGTTCCGGAATTGTCCCGGGGCCGTGGTTTCCAGAGCACAGAGTGTCTGAATCAACTGGACGTTGGGGTCGGGAATGGTGGGTTTGTTGAAAATCTCTCGGACACTATCGGCAACATATCTGCCAGTCTTTCCCCCACAGTTTACTCCTCAACACTCACTTCCATCCCTTTCACTGTCCGTTCATCTCTTCCTGTCCTTCCGACTTCCATATTCCTTCTCCCTCAATCGTCCCTTCCCTGCATCTCCCCTCCCTCTCTGTAGCGCTTTCTCTCCTCCCTCTCTTCCGTCGCCCCACCCTGCTCGTTTCTCTCTCTCTTTCTCTTGCTTTTCCCCGTTAGCTCGCCCTCTCTTTTACCACTCTCATACCTAATTTCTCTCCAAGAATCCACACTCTCTATTTCTAAACCTCACTCCCCATTCTTTCCGAATCTCGCCCACACCTCTTTCATTCCGCTCCCACTTTCTGCCCCCAGTATCCCTCACCTCTCTTTCTACCAAGCCCGAAACTACTCCTCACTCTACCCTTGCTCTTTAACTCCACACTCGCTCTACTCTTCCCCGCCTCCTCGCCGCTCACATCGCTCCATACCACACCTCTCACACAATTAATCTCACTCCTGCCTGGCGCTTCCCACGCCTGCACTCGGCTCTTACCTTTATTAGCTGCTCGTCCGGTGTTTGTTTGTGCGGTCTGAACCCCGTCTCAACACAGGCTTCCTCTGACAACGGTTACTTCCCCTCGCTGAGCTCAGAGACGCAGAGGATCCTCGACAGGATGGACGACAGCGGGATTTACATGAATGTGCAGATCGTAAAACCGGATTCACCGTCTCAATCGAGAGGTGAGTTTGACAGACACGGAGGGAGGGAGTTTCAATCTCTTTCTAACTCGGGGAGTGTGTAATGGGGACGTTGTAGCCGGGGCTTCACCCTGTGCCTCAGTTCGGGAGTGGGTAATTGGACGGTGTGGAGAGAGCTTCACTCCGTGCCTAACTCAGTTTCTATCTGCTGGGACTGAGTTTTGGGATGTCGACATTGTGTCTGATCCCGAGAATGTGTTTTGGGAAACTGTGTTGGGAACATTTCTGTATGTCTGACAACAGGATAATTTGATGGGACAAGGCAGAGGGAGCTTCACTCTATCTCTAAACCGCCGTGTCTGTGTGAGCGGACTTTTCTGAAGGATCCTCACCCACCTTAAAACAGATGCCGGGAATCTGAGACGGACCGGTGTGTAAGGATTCCAGTTCAGTGTCTGACGACCGGCGGAAGCAGTGGACGGTGTGGAGAGTGATTCTCTGTTCATTGGTCCTATTTTCCCGAACGGACGATGGGACGAAACAACATCGTTCTAATTCTGTTTCAAAGCGTCTTGAAATAAATTCAAAAACGGAAGAGGTATGTGTGAGACACACAGAAGATATATCCACACAAGAGTGAAGCTCCCTAAACTCTATCCCATCACAGATATTCGGGATCAGACACATAGATAAGCTCCCTCCTTAACGTCCCAGCACACACTCCCGGGGACAGACAGAGAGGGAAGCTCCCTCCAAACCGCACCATCACATACTACCGGGGTCAGAAACAGAATTAATCTCCCTTCACACCGTCCCATCACTCACTCCCGGGGTCAGACACAGAGTGAATCTCCCTTCACACCGTCCCCATCACACACTCCCGGCGTCAGACACAGGGTACATCTCCCTCCACGCCGTCCAATCACACGCTTCCGGAGCCAGATACAATGTTAGTAGCCACCTCACAGACCGATAACAAAGTAGCGGATTGAGATAAAGAGCGAAATTCCCTCTTTACAGCTTTCTCGCATCACACCAATCATCAACACTTCAGCGTTCCTGTAGTATCCAACAGTGTGTCTGTCACAACGATAATAAGTGTGTGTGAGACCAGAGGTAGGACGGATAAGGGAGGGGGAGGGGAGAGCGGGCTGTGGACAGGTGGACAGTTTGGAGTTAATGGGAGGAACTGGTGTGAAACCACACGACCGGCCTGTACACACAGAAAGGTAGAGAAGCTGAGAAACGAGAAATAGATTTCTAGTGTAAGAGAGCAGAAATAACTCCAACGATGTGCAAGGAGCTTGACCATGTGTCTGACCCCGAGAGTGTGTATTGGGTCGGTGTGCAGGGAGATTCCCTCTGTGTCTGATCCCGGTATTGTTTCATGGAAAGTTGTGGAAGCAGCTTCACCCCGTGTCTCAAACCCTGTCGTGTATGATAAGACTGTGTGGAGGGAGATTCACTCTGCTTCTGAGCCCGGGAGTGTGTCATGGGACCGTGTGGTGGGTGATTCACTCCGTATCTAACTCCTGGAGTGGGTGGTGGGATTGTGTGGAGGGAGCTTCACTCCGGTCTGACAATGGGAGTGTGTGATGGGACGTTGTGGAGGGAGTGTATGTATCACATTCCCGCCGTCAGTAAAGTTTTTTGATGTCTGTGCGCTTTCAATGCATCTCTGAAATACTGACAACCCCCTGTTATGTTCCAGTGGGTGAAGAGAGTAAGACACAGAGTGTAGCTACCTCCACAACATCCAAACATAGAACACCAGGGACCAGCTCAGAGTGAAGCTCACTCCGCTGTGTTCCCTCACCCCCCCCCCCCACCCCCGCCCCGGGAACAGACACGCTCCCGTTTTCAGATTCTGAGTGAATCTCCATCCAACTGTCCCATCACAAAATCCCGGGGTCACACACAGAGTGGATTTTCCTCCATACAGTTCCATCACAGAATCCCGATATCAGACACAGAGTGAAACTCTCTCCACACCGTCCCATTACACTCTCCCGGGGTCAGAAACAGAGTGAATCTCCCTTCACACCGTCCAATCACAGACTCTCGGAGTCAGACAAATGGTGACGCGTCCTCCGTACAGTTGGTCTTATTTCTACTCTCTTCCACCGGATATCGATCTCTCGCTTCTGAGTTTCAGTGTGTGCAGACCGGTCGTGTAGTTTCACACCAATTCCTCTCAGTGACTGCAAACTCACCACCTGTCCACAGATCTCCCTCCCCTCTCTCTCCCTCCTCAGTTCTACATGTGGTCTCACGGATCCTTATTATTTCTGATCAGACACACTGTTGGAGGCAGAAGTGCTGTTTATTGCTGAGATGACAGAGAGGTAGTGAAGAGGGAGAGTAGCTCTGTTTCTGAATCCGTTTTGTGTTATCGGACTGTGAGGCGGCAGGTTCACTCTGTGTCTGACCCCTGGAGCATGTGATGGGACGGTGCGGAGGGAGATTCACGCTCTGTCTGATCCCTGGAGTGTGTGATGGGACTGTGAGGAGGAGAGTTTCACTCTATGTTTGACCCGGCAGGTATGTGCTGGAACGGGGGTGGGGGGGGGGGGGGCTGCGGTGTGGTTTCTGGGTCCCAGGAGTGTGTGTGATGGGACAGTGCAGGGGGAGATTAACTCCGTCTCTTAACCGGCGAGTCTGTGTGATCCGTCTGTTTGGTGGAATCTCCACTTTACACCTAACACCGGAAAAGTGTGATGGGCCGCTTTAAATGATTCCCATTCTGTTTCAATGACGACCTACGGATATAATGGACGGTGTGGTGAGAGATTCACTGTTCATTGGTCCGATTTTCCAGAGCAGTCGGTGGGGCGGTGTTTTAACAATGTTTCTAAGCGTTATGAAATAAATTCAAAAGTGGGACAGGTATGTGTGATATAACCACTCCCGATTGAAAATCCCTCCACTCCAGCCCATTACATATATTGTGCGTCAGACACACAGAAAAGCTCCCTCCAAACCGTCTAATCACACTCTCCCGGCCTCAGACACAGAGCGAATCACATGCCACATCGTTGCATTACATACTCCCAGGGTCAGACTAAGGGTTTATCTCCCCCCATTTCCCCAATGGAAAAGCATGGAATCAGAGAGGACAGGTAAACAGAAAAAATGGGCATTTGCGAATTATGATTCTCTGTGTCTGAAACTTGCGGGTGTTAATTGAGATGATGTTTTTGCAGGGAAATGTACTACGGACATGTGGTCGATGTTTTGGGATCTCTTGCAGGACGTTAGGGATAACCTTGTGAGGAAGATTAAGAATGGAAGAGTAAAGGAACAATGATTGACAAGTGAAGTGGATGGTCTAGTCAAGTGGAAGAATGCAGCATAGAAGCAGTTTAGGAAGCAAAGGAACAGATGGGTCAATTGAGGAATATAGGGATAGCAAGCAAGAGTTCAGATTAGGCTGAGGAGAGCAAGAATGGGGCATGAGAAGTCTTTGGAGAGCAGGATAAAGGAAAACTCCAAGTCATTCTTCAATTATGTGAAGATCAAAAAGATGACAGAAGTGAAGTGAAAAATAGTGCGACTTGAGATGGTGTGAAGATGTGGCTGGAGGAGTTGAACGTGAGCGACGTCCCCAATGAAACCCCTCTTCTGTATTCACCAATGAGAGGGAACTTGATGACGGTGAGGACAATATTAATGCGGTTGATGTTCTGGAACATGCTGATATTAAGGGAGAGGAAGTGTTGGAGTTGTTAAAATGCGTTAGGACAAATAAGTCCTCGGTGCATGACGGAATATTCCCCAGGCAGCTCCAGCAGGCGAAGGAAGAGATTGCTGAGCCTCTGGATCGAATCTTCTTCATGTCCTCCTTGCCCACGGGAATGATACCGGAGGATTGGAGGGAGGCGATTGTTGTCCCTTGTCCAAAAGAGCTCGTAGGGATAGTCCGGCTAATTATAGACCAGTGAACCTTACGTCTGTGGTGGGAAAGTTGTTGGAAAACATTGTTAGCGATTGGACTTATGGGCATTTAGAGAATCATAGTCTGATCGGGGACAGTCATCTTGGCTTTGTGAATGGCAAATCGTATTTTGCAATCCCGATGGCGTTCTTTGAGGAGGTGGCCAGGCATATTGATGAGGGTAGTGTAGTGGATGTCATCTGCATGGATTTTAGTAAGGCATTTGACAAGGTTCCACACGGTAGGCTTATTCAGAAAGTCAGAAGGCATTGGATCCAGGGATGTTTGGCCAGTTTGATTCAGAATTAGCTAGCCTGGAGAAAAAAGTGGGTCGTGGGGGAGGGAATTCATTCCGCATTGGAGGGTTTCGGATACTGTTGGCCAAAAGGATTGGTTCTCGTACCTCTGCTTTTCGTGATTTTATTAATGACATGGATGTAGAGGTAGAAGTGTAGTTTGGCAAGTTTGCAGACGACACAAAGGTTGCTGGTGTTGTAGATAGTCCAGAGGAATGTCGAAGATTACAGGGAGACATTAATAAGATGCAAGAGTGGCCTGAGAAGTGGCAGATGGAGTTCAGCCTAGAGAAGTGTGAGAAGATACACTTTGGAAGGGCAATTTCCAAGTTAGAGTACAACGTAAATAACAGAATTCATAGAAGGGCGGATAGGGCAGAGAGAACCGTGGGTATATGTCCATAGGTCTCTGAATGTTGCCTCGCTGGTAGATAGTGTAGTTCAGAAACCTTATGAAGTTCTACCTTTCATAAGTCAAGGATAGTGTTTAAGATTCGCGGAGTAATGATGCAGCTCTGTAAAAATATATTTAGGCCACACGTGGAGTACTGTGTCCATTTCTGGTCGACTCACTATAGAAAGTATGTGGAAGCATTGGAAAGGGTGGGCAGGAGATTTACCATGATGCTGCCTGGTTTAGAAAGAATGCATTGTAATCAGAGTTTAAGGAAACTAGGGCTTTACTCTCTGGAGAGAACGAGGATGAGGGGAGACATCGTGGATGTATAAGATATTAGGAGGAAGAGGTACAGTAACAGTGCCTCTTCTTATGGGCACAACCTCTGGGCTTTAGGTTAAGTGGTGGGAAGTCCAGGGTGGATATTAGAGGATTTTATTTTTTAATCTGAGTGTGGTTGATGCATTGAATTACTCTGCTTGAGACAATGGTGGAATTTACAGAATGCAAGATTTAGTACAGCCATTGTACACCACAGTTCCCGTACCCTACCCTACAGGAGCAGCAGCTTGACGCACGTGGCGCGGATGTGGCCGTCCCGGAGGCTGGGAATCTCCCGGACTTCCCACATCCGACACGCAGTGGAGATTACCGGCCTCACAGACAAACTTCCTGTTCTATTCCACACACGCAGCTTATTTCGCCTGGATTTGTTTCCGCCGAAGCCAGAATGATCTAAAGGTGACTCTGTCTCAGGTCACTCATTTGATAACCGCTCCTTTGACGAACGCTCCTCCAGGCAGTGTCTCCCTTTTACGCCTGAACCTGCTCTGCTGTCCAACTCACGGTTGGTGTTCCGGTTATAGCCACTGACAGCCCACGTATAATGGACTGACGCTCTCGAAGCCCCCTTTGTAAATCACCTCCACAGACGTACGAGAAATCCCATTTCATAAAGCTCTGTGGACGCCGATAGGCAAAATACTTTACTCCCGCTTTCTCCTCCTGTTTCTCTCTGAGACGGGCTGAACCCCGCCTGCTCAGTGCTGAACCTTCCGAAAGACGGGCATCTCATGGAAGAGTATGAAGATCCTCCCATTGCCTCAGGAGCCAGCGAAATGCCAGTGACTGCACAGGCAGGTCAGAGGTCACAATAATGACATCACTCTGGGGGTCACGTGCTTTACGCACGTGTTCAATTTCTAATGCATCTGCGTCGGTCACTTCCTCTGGCAGCTCGTTCCACCGACGGACCACTGTCTAGGTAAAAGCAAGTTTGTCACACTTGTCCCCACTTACTTCTGTCACCATACCCTTTAGTCCACGATTGTCCAATCCAAGGTAAAAATTACTCTGTGCAATGACGTGACTGTGCCCCATGTGGTTTTATACAACTCTCTAAAGTCACCTTTGCGATCCGACATATAAAATCTCCATAACTCAGGCATTCGATACCCTGAATGTCCTCGTAAAGATCCTCTGCACTGTCTCCAGCTCAGTGGCATCTTATCCAGATGAGGACGTCGGCAACGGATAACT
Organism: Hypanus sabinus; assembly: GCF_030144855.1. Lineage (NCBI taxonomy): Eukaryota > Metazoa > Chordata > Chondrichthyes > Myliobatiformes > Dasyatidae > Hypanus > Hypanus sabinus. Next base: position 127,542 of record NW_026779143.1, on the reverse strand, counting down.
CTCCTCCAAATGAGGCTGCACTGACGTGTTCTACAATTCCAACGTGACCTCCTTACTTATGTAATTATTAACCGATCAATATGCGACTCCAGTTTCAGACAACTGTGTAGCTGTACCCCTGGGTCGCTCTGTTCTACAACACTCCCCAGGGTCTCTGTCTTCCCGTGACACCACTTTCAGTTTACCGTGTACATGTGCCCCTGGCTCCCTCTGTAGTGCAACACTCCTCAGTGTCCCTGTCTACCTGTGACCACACTTTCATAGAAACGTATTCCCGTACCCCTGGGTCCCTCTGTTCTACAACACTCCCCAGGGTCCCTGTCTACCTGTGCCCATTAGAGAACGCCGGCCTCACAGACATACTTCCTGTTCTATTCCTCACAGGTAGCTCACCTCGCCTCGACCTGTTATCGCTGAAGTCCTGATGTACCAAAGCCCGACCACTCCGTCTCAGATTACTCCTTTGATTACCGCTCCTGTGGTGGACGCTCCGCTAGGCAGCGTCTCCCTTTTGTGCCGGAACCTACCTTACGACCCAACTCACGATGGGTGCTCCGGTTATAGCCACTGACAGACCACGTACAATGGACTCACGCTCTCGAAGCCCCCTTTTTAAATAAGCGCAGCAGAATTGCGAGAAATTCTACTCCGTAAAGCTCTGTTGATACCGCCTATGGGCAACGTAATTTCTCTGCCGGTCTCTCTTGCTTTTATTTCTCTCTCTCATTCTCTCAGACGGACTGAACTCCACCTACTCAGTGCTGAACCATCCAAATGAAGAACATCTCAGTGAAGGGTACGAAGATCCTCCTATTGCATCGGGACCCTCGGAAATGTCAGTGGCTACACAGACAGGTCAGAGTTCACAATAATTATATCACTCTAAAGGGGTCACGTGCTTTACGCACGTGTTCAGGTTCTGATGCATCTGCATCGACGACTTCCTCTGGCAGCTCGTCCCACAGACGGACCACTGTCTGGGTAAAAGCAAAAATGTCACTCTTGTTCCCAGTTACATCACCTACTGCTATCACATTATCCCTGAGACCTTTGGTCCTGCATTCTTCAAGCCTAGAGAATAATGACTCTGTGCATTCACCTTGTCTATGCCCCATGTGGTTTTATACAACTCTGTAAGGTCACCTCTACGATCCGTGGTATAACGTCCCAAAGTGCCTCACTTATCTCCTTAACACAGTCACTGCAATATCCTCGTAAATCTTATACAATTTCAGGGAACCATGTACCTGTACCCCCGGTACTCTCTGTTCTGCAACACCCTCAACAGTCCCTGTACAGCTCTGACTCCACTTTCAGTGAGAGAAGGCATTTTTATTAACTGAACGGGGAAAAGTGGCTTGTCTGCGCAGGAGCGTGACGTAAAGCACCAAAGGTTTTTAAATAAAAGTCTGTCAAATACAGCGGCCAAAATCGGAGTGGACTGAGTCAGAGTGGGATGGCTTTTACTCAACTGGCTTCGGGGTGAACATGCAGAGGCGAGGTTAGGTTTCGCTATGATTTGATTTGTTTGTTTACGGTAAAGGGAATGACAGGCAGAATGTTGGAATGCTCCTCTTGCAGGATGTGGGAGGTCAGACAGACAACTGCTGTCACTGACAACGATACCTGCAAGTAGTGCAACTAGCTGCGGCTCCTAACAAACCGCGTAAGGGAACTGAAGCAGGGTCTGGATGACGTCCTCATCAGGGAGAATGAGGAGATTATAGATAGTAGCTACAGGAAGACAGTTAGCCGAAGGAGCGGCGCACAGTTACCGTCAGCGAGGTGAGGCCATTCCCCTGTGGCCATTCCCCTGAACAACAAGTATACTGATTTGGATACTGTTGGGAGGATCACTTACCTGGGTCGAGCTGCGGAAGCCGGATCTCTGCCACTGAGTCATGTTCTGCAGTCCGGAGGGAGAGGGGAAGAAGAGGAGAGCGGTGGAGATAGGGGACTCAATAGTTACAGGTACAGTCAGGAGGTTCTGTGGACACGACAGAGACTCTCGGATGGTTTGTTACCTCGCAGGTGCCAGGGTTAGGGATTTCTCTGATCGAGCGCACGGCATTCTGAAATGGGAGGATGAGCAGCCAGATGCCATGGTTCACATCGGTACCAATGACGTAGGAAGAAAGAGTGAGGATGTCCTGAAGAGTGTGCACAGAGAGCTTCGTACGAATGTAAAAAGCAGGACCTGGAGGGTAGTAAAATTTGGATTGCTACCTGTGCCAAGTGCCAGTGAGGGTAGAAACAGGATGCACTGGAGGATGAATACGTGGCTGAGGAACTGTTGTAGGGGGCATGGTTTTAGATGTCCGGATCATTGGAAACTCTTCTGGGGCAGGTGGGATACGTATAAGAGAGACGGATTAATCCTGAACTGCAGGGGAACCAATATCCTTGGAGGGAGGTGCTTTAGTGCTATTGGCGGGAAGGGGAGTGTTTAAACTCCATTTGCAGGGGGATGGGAACCAGAGTGCTAGAGCAGATCGTGGAGCGGTGGTGGAAATAAGTGATGTTAAATTTTCATGTAAAGTAACAAATAGAAGGGTTGCGTTCGGTGGTAAAGATCTTCCGAAATGTGTCTATTTCAATGTCAGGAGTATTGTGGGGAAGGCAGACGAGCTGAGGGCGTGGATTGACACGTGGAATCATGACACTGTAGCCTATAGCGAAGCTTGGCTACAGGAGGGGCAGGACTGGCAGCTTAATGTTCCAGGGTTCCGATGTTTCAGACGTGTTAGAGGCAGAGGGAGGTGGCATTGCAAGTCAGGGAAAATGGTAAAGCAGTGCTCAGGCAGGACAGATTACAGGGCTTGTCTACGAGGCTATATGTGTGGAGCTGAGAAAACTGAAAAGTAAGACAACATTAATGGGTTTGTATTATAGACCACCCAATAGTCAGCGGGAATTGGAGGAGCAAATCTGCATAGAGATAGAAGACAACTGCAGGAAACATGAAGTTGTAATAGTAGCCAATTTCAGTTTTCCACGTATTGATTGTGACTCCCATGCTGCTAATGGTCCAGACGGGTTAGAATTTGAAAAATGTGTTCAGGAAAGTTTACTGAATCAATATATAGAGTTACCGAGTAGAGAAAATGCAATATTGGCTCTCCTATTAGGAAACGAGTTAGGGCAGGTTATGGATGTGTGTGTGGGGGAACACTTTGGTTCCAGTGGTCATAACACCATTAGATTCGACTTCAATCCACAATCGACAATAGGAGCAGAAGTAGACCCTTCGATCCTGCACCGCCATTTTGAGATAATAGCTGATCATCTAATCCTGATACTATGAACATGATCTTGACTTCATCATGGATAAAGATAGATCTGGTCCTCGGGTTGAGGTTCTAAATTGAAAAAGGCCAAATTTGAAGTAATGATAAAGTGTATAAAAAGCGTGTATTGGGACAGGTTGTTCTCGAACAAGGATGTGAGTGGTAGGTGGGAGGCTTTCAAAGGAGAAATTTGGTGAGTGCTGAGATTGTATGTTCCTGTCAGGATTAAACCCAAAGTGAATAAGACTAAAGAATCTTGTTTCTCAAGGAATACTGGGACACTGATAAAGAAGAGGAGAGAGTTGTATGACATGTGTAGGAAACAGAGTACCAAAGTAAGGTGTTTGAGAAATATAAAAAGTGCAACAATACTTAAGAAATAATTCAGGAGGGCTAAAAGAAGATATGAGGTAGCTTTGGCCGTCAAGGTGAAAGAACATCCAATGAGCTTCTACAGGTATATTAAGAGCAATAGGATAGTAAGAGATAAATTTGGTCATCTTGAAGATCGGAGTGATCGGCTATGGATGGAACCAATAGCAATGGGAGATATCTGAAATGGCTTTTTTGCGCCTGTATTTACTATGGGAACCTGCATAGAGTCAATGGAAATAAGGCAAACATGTTGTGAAGTTCTGGAGACTGTACATATTAAAGAGGACGAGGTGCTTGCTATCTTGAGGCGAATCAGAGTAGTAAATACCCAGGACCTGACAGGGTATCCCCTCGGATCATGAAGGAGTCTAGTGTTGAATTTACAGGAGTCCATGCAGATAGATTTAAAATGCCGGTTTCTACTGGTGAGGTGCCGGAGGATTGACGGATAGCTCAGGATGTCCCGTTGTTTAAAAAAGGCTCTAAAATTAATCCGGGAAATTAATAGCCGGTAGATTAGAAGTCGGTACTAGGGAAATTATTTTAAGGCGTACTAAGAGTTTGGATCTACAAGTACTTCGATAGACAGGGACTTATGAGGGAGAATCAACGCGGCTTTGTGCGTGGTAGCTCATGTTTAACAAATTTATTGGGGTTTTCCAAGGAGGTTACAGGGAAAGTGTTTGAAGGGAAGGCAGCGGATGTTGTCTACATGGACTTCAGTGAGACCTTTAACGAGATCCTGTGTGGGAGGAGAGTTCGGAAGATTCAGTCGCTAGGTATAAATGGTGAGTTAGCAATTTGGATTAGACATTGACTCAATGGGAGAAGCTAGAGAGTGGTAGTGGAGGATTGCTACTCTGAATGGAGGCCGGTGACTTGTAGCGTGCAACAGGGGTCAGTGTTGGTTCCATTGTTATTTTTCATCTATATCAAAGATCTGGATAATAATGTGGTAAATTGGATCAGCAAATTTGCTGATGATACACAGCTTGAATTTCTAGTGGACAGTGAGGAAGGTTTTCAAAGCTTACAGAGGAATCGGACCAGCCTGAAAAATGGGCTGAAAAATGGCAGATGGAGTTTAATACAGACATGTGTAAGATATTTACTTCGGAAGGTAATTACAAGGTAAATGACTGGGGACTCAAGAGTGCAGTACAACAAAGGGGGCTAGGAATGCAGATAGAAAATTATATAAAAGTTACGTCGCAGGTAGATAAGGGAGTAAAGAAAGATTTTGGTACGTTGGCTTTTCTAAATCAAAGTATTGTTTACTAGTGTTGTAATGCTATGGTGAGGTTGTATAAGGCATTGGTGAGGCCGAATTCGGAGTATTGCGCGCAGTTGTTGTCACCGCATTACAGAAAGGATATTAAAAATGTTGAAAGAGTGCAGAGAAGGTTTACAAGGATGTTTCCGGGACTTGAGAAACAGAGCTACAGAGAAAGGTTGAATAGGTTGGGAGTTTATTCCCTTGAGCGGAGAAGAATGAGGGGAGACTTGATAGAGGTATATAAAATTATGATGGGAACAGATAGAGAGAATGCAAGCAGGCTTTTTTCCCACTGAGGCCGGGGAGAGAGAAAAAACACAGGACATGTGTTCAGGGTGAAGGGTGAAATTTTAAACGGAACATTAGCGGGGCTTCTTCTCACAGAGAGAGTTGGGAGTGCGGAATGAGCTGCCAGATGAAGCAGTAAATAAGTGCTCACTTTTAAAATTCAAGGAAAACTTGGACAGGTACTTGGGTGAGAGGTGTAGGGAGCGATATGGTCCAGTTGCCCGTCTGAGGAACCAGGGAGAAATATAGTTCGGCACAGCGAATAAGGACCAGAAGGCCTGTTTCAGTGCTGTAATGTTTCATGTTTCTGACTGTGTAGTTGTAGCCATGGGTCCCTACATTCTAGAATATTTCCCAAGTTTCCTCCCGTTGGCCGTGTAAGTCCTACCCTGTTGTTTGTACTCCTGAAATACGACAGCTCAAAATAAACAAATCGTGCTTCTGCTCGGACGACTTCCCCGGCTAATCGAGATCCCACTGTGAGAGATAACTTTCTTCACTGTTTAAAATGCCTTCTACGTTCATGTCCTCTGCAAGCTCACCTACCGTATATTGTATAAACTGTTATAAATGGTCGATATAGTTGAGAAAGTTCATTGGAGCCACCACCGATCCCCCAGTGAACAACGCTGGTGACGGGCCTCCAGTCTGAGAAACGAGCTTCAGCCTTAAACTTGTCTCCTACCGCCTAACGAATTGTATACCTAATCAGCCATCCCTCACTGCAGCTCCTAGAACGGTATACCATCCGGGGCCTTGTTAAAATCTATGTACATTACATCCAGCACCACGACCTCTGTCCTCTGCCATCAAATTAGTCCGACAGATCTCCATGGGTTCCAGACCATTTCCAGACCAGTCTACCATCTGAGACCTTGTGAATCGCCTTGGACAAGCCTCTATATAGTACAGCTACTCCCAATTACTGCTCTGTCCTCCCCAGTCAAATCAGCCCGAAAGATCTACCTGGGTCTCACGGCACCTGTTATCTCCTTCGCCCTTCTCTCTTCTATCATTCCCTCTCCCGGCCACTCACTCCGCTCCATTCCTTCTCTCTCTCTCCCTATGTTCCTCTCTCGCATCTTCCACAGTGATCTACCATCTGGGATGTTGAGACGGGACATGTCAAGCGTCCATTATGTCTATCAATCCGGACATATCAGTCAGTCAACTTCCCCTGGTTGCCTCACCACCACACAGAGTAGTCTCCCAAGTGGAAAAAAAATAAATGATGTATTTTCTTCCCTGTTCAAAACGTCTACTGCCTTGTTCTCATGAAAAGCCCGGGCTCCTCACTAAAGTCTAAACACTGCTCCGCCCATGACCGCAAGAAACTGCAGAGCATTGTGGAAAGAGCTGAGCCCAGCTCCGGAACCAGCTTCCCCTCCATGAACTCTTTCTACGCATACTGCTCTTTCGATAAAACACCCAGCGTCATGAAAGGTACCAGGAAATTCTGTCTTCTGCACCTTCCCATCGGAGGGAAAATGGGAAAGCATGTATCAGGAGACTCAAAGAAAGCTTCTACACTACAATAATCAAACTACTGAACGGACCCCTAATACGATAAGATGTGCTCTTGACATCAAATCTTCCTCTTCGTGGCTCTTGAACCTTATAGTAAGTCTGCACTGCAATTTCTCTGTAACTTTGATTCTTTATTCTGCATTCTGTGATTGAGTAACCTTGTTCTACTCCAATGAAGTGACCTCTATCTATGGAAGTGGGTGGGATCTCTCCTGTCTGTGATGTATATAAACGATCTGGATGAAACTGTAGATGTGTAGTTTGGATTGACGGTTTCATTCCAAATTGTGAGATGCCTTGCATCAGACGACATGCGTCCTGAACAACATGGTCGGCCGACAGCTAAGAATAATAATAAACCCGCGACACACTCCCTTTCTACTCTTTCTCAACCCCTCTCTCTACCTCCCTTTGTCTCTTCCCCGTCACTCTCCCACTTATTCTCCCCTCACTTCCCCTCGCTCCCCCACTCTTTCGCTGTCTCTCTCACACATCCCACTCCGGAGTCACTCCTAATATCGCTTCCTCTTCTCACGCGGCCTTTCCCTCTTTAATTTCTCTTCCCGTTTCCTCTTCCCCATTCTCTCACATTTGCCCCCATCGCTCCCCTCCCACTCTCACCATCTTCTCCTTCTGTTTATCTTAATGGTCTCTCCACAGGTCCGCATAAACAGGAGCCGAACGAGAACATCGGAAATAGTCCGGACCGTAAGATCTGCCTACTCTGCCTAGTTACGTTTTTCCTCATCGTGACAGTGGTCGGGCTGTCGATCCATGGTGAGTCGAACGGACTCCGATTGGAGTCAAACCGTAAACTAACAGTGTGGAATGAAAAGTGACTGTAAAACCTCACAATGACACGGACACGCCGCTAAACGTGTCACAAACGTACCTCACATGGATACCGACACCTTCCAAGCCGTGGCACAGACCCGTACCTCAATGTGACACTGACACGCCCCTCACTGTGAAACTGACACTACCCTCACCTGGACAGGGACACAGCTCCCACTGTGACACCGTCACGTCCACACCGTGGTACCGACTCCCACCTCACCGTGACGCTGAAAAATAATTAACTCTGAATCCATACGGCTAATTCCCCGTGGATCCCCTGTATCATAATCCTCTGGATAAGCCTCCAATGAGGGACCCAGTCAAACGCCCATGGCTCCAACTTAATCGATCACTTTCGGGAGAGTGACAAAATCTCTGGAATCAAGAGAGACGCTTGTCGGCCCTGGGAAGTGAAGGGTTTGTACTCTCAGCGATGATGCTCAATGTAACTGAGATTGAGAGAGGGAGGGGTGTTGGTGGTGGAAGGAGAGGCCGCGGCTTTTGGGTGGAAGAGAGTCCCAGTGGGGGACACGGCTGATTTCACCCACACACTGAAAGTGAACACGGGAAATAGATCAAACCGTAGGATCTGCCTGCTCCGCCTCGTTAGATCCGCCTTTATCGTGACTGTTGCCGGGCTCTCGACCTATGGTGAGCCGAACTTGCTCCAAATGGAGGCAGGTTCTAAATAAATTGTTTTTATAAAACACCGCAGGGACACCGACACCCCTTTACTGTGACACTGAGACACCACTCACTGTGACTCCTATAAGCTCCTCAACGTGACCCGTCCAGCTCCGCACCGTGACAAGGACTCACGCTTCACTGTAACACCCCTTACCAACACGGTATTGCCCCTCAACATAACACCGATGCACCGCTCACTGAGGCAGTTATCCACACCTCACCCTGACAAAGTTAAACACCTCACCGAGATAGCATCTCCGAAATTCACAGCAGAATCTACTTAGTACACTCCGTGAAGTCCATGCATACCTCAGCGTGACACTGTCACACCCACCGTCGCCATGACATGCCCCTCACCGTGACAGAGAAACACCCCTCTCTTTGAGACCAGCACAACCCAGCCCATGACACAGGTACTCCAACCGCTGTGACATCTCCAGGATCTTCACTCTGAGATTTCTCACGCCGTGACATCGAGAAGCACTTCATTGTGACACCTATCAGAGTGACACCGACACGTTCTTCACAGCAAGTCGGATTGACCGACAGGATATGTATGCAGACTCCCATTGTAACGTGAACAAAGTCTTCAATGGAACATTGAGATACCCCTCAGCGTGACACAGACACGCCTCTCATTTCCCTCGGAATAAATACGTCTGCTGTCTGCCTCAAGGTGGCGCCGACGCCTCTCACTGTGCCACCAGCACATCCTTCACTGTGATACCCTTCACCGTGACACTGACACAACACTCTCTGTGACCTGTTCTGTAGCGTAACGCTGACTCACGTGTCACTGTAAACGCTTAACATTCTTTACCATCTCTTTCAGTATCACAGATTCGTCAGTCGAACGAAACATGTCACCGGAACTCTAATCTATCCGATCGTAAACGAATGCAGAGCGATCTCCGTCACCGGTTCACCGAGATGGAAACGAAGTACAGATCTGTCAACGAAACCAAGGCTCAAATCTGTGAATTATTGACCAGCAGAAGAGGTGAGGCATCATTCCCCTCGTTCACCCGCTCCTCATCACAGGGCAGGCATGGAGAGAGGAAGCGTCACTCTGTGCTTGACATCGGGAGTGTGTGAAGAGATGGTGTGGAGGATCATTCACTCTGTGTTTGACCCGGTGAGTGTGTGATGTGGCTGCGTGGAGGATGTCTGTCCACTGAAGTGTTTTCTGGCACCGTGGAGAGAGCGTTTCACTCTGAATCCGGGAGTGTTCGACGGGACGGTGCAGCGGGGGCTTCGCTATGTGTCTGAATCCGGGAGTGTGTGATGGGATCGTGGAAAGATTGTTTCCGTCTGTGTCTGAATACCAGAGTGAGGGATGGGACGGAACAGAGGGAACATCACTCAGTGTCTTAATCTGGGTGCGTGGGATGGGACAGTGTGGAAGGTGCTTCACTCCGTGTATGACTCCCGGAGTGAGTAATGGGACCGTAGACAGAGAGTGTCTGTGTCTGACTCCGGGACTGTGTGAGGGGACAGGGCAGAGGGACGTTCATTCTATGTATCACCAGATTGTGTGACTGGATGTTGTGGAGCGACTCTGAACCCGTCAGTGTGCCATGGGAGAGCGGGGGCGGAACTTCGCTTTGTGTGTGAGCACAGCTGAGCATGATGGGACGGTTGAGAAAGAGAGATTCACTCTGTGACTCGCCAGGAGGTGTGTGATGTAAGGAGGCCGTAAGGAGGGAGATTTACACTGTGATAGGCGCGAGAATGCGTGATGAGACGGTGTGGAGGCAGCTTCCCTCGGTGCCTGACAACTGCAGTGTGCGATTGGACGGTTTCGGGAGGGTGTGTTATGAACATCGCCCGTTCTCTGACCTCTGTGTTATCTGATGTTCCATGGTAGAAGGAGTATCACACTGTGCCTGACCACGGGAGTATGCGGCGGGATTGTGCAGAGAGTGTTTCATTTCCTATCTGACCACGGGGAGTGTGTTGGGGAAGTGTGGAGAGAGGGTCACACTGTGTTTGTACGCAGGACTTCGTGATAGGAGAGCAGGCAATGAGCTTCCCTCCATGTTTGACCCAATGAGTGTGTGATAGTGTGGTGGAGAGAAAGCTTCAGTCTGAGACTGACCCCGGTCTTGTGTGATGAGACAGTGTGTTAGGAGAATCACTCTGAGTTTGGCACCGGGATTCTATAATGAGATCGTCAGACAATAGCTTCATTAATCATCTATCCCTGAGAGTGTGTGACGTGACGTTGTGGATGGAACCCAAATTTCTGTCTGTCCAATCAGGAAGTGTGTGATTGAATGGTCTGCAGGGACCTTCACTGTAAAACTGACACCGGAGGCTGTGATGGGACGGTGCCGAAGTAGCTTCATTGCGATTCTCTCCTCGGGAGTGTGTGATGGGACGGTGTGGAGAGCGAGTCACTCTGTGTCTGACCCCGGGAGTGTGTGATGGGACGGTGTGGAGGGAGATTCTCTCTGTGTCTGACCCCGGGAGTGTGTGATGGGATGGTGTGGAGGGAGATTCACTCTGTGTCTATCCCCGGGAGTGTTTGAGGAGACGGTGAGGAGTGAGCCTCTTTCGGTCTCTGATCCGGGAGTGTGTTAAGGGTAAGGAGTGAGTTTCATTCTGTACTTGACCAAGTGTGTGTGATGGGACGGTGAGGAGGGATCCTCTTTCCATGTTTGACTCACAGAGGATGTAATGGACCGTACGCAGTGAGATTCACTGTTCCTTCTTCCTTTTTCCAGAGCAAGAGTGTCCCCAGTACTGGATCAGAAATGAAGGCGGCTGTTATTTTATCACCACGTTTAAATTACCCTACGATAAAGCGAGGCAGTATTGTTCGGACTCTCATTCTAAACTTCTTGAAATAAATTCAGCAGAAGAAGAGGTACGTGTCAGATCGACGGAAGATATATCCACACCAGAGTGAAGCTCCCTCCACACCGTTTGATCTCACACTTCCGGTGTCAGTCACAGAGTGATGCTCCCTCCTTCTAGTCCCAGGACACACTCCCGGTGTCATAAACAGAGTGCATTTCCTTCACACCGTCCCGTCACACATTTCCGGGTTCAGACACAGAGTGAAGCTCCCTCCACACCGTCACATCACATACTCCCGAGGTCCTACACAGAGAGTTCCCTCCATACGGTCTCATTACACACTCCCGGGTTCAAACACAGAGGGAGGCTCCCTCCACACCGTGGCATCACATTCTCCTGTAGTGAGACACAGAATTAAGCTCCTTCAATACCATCTCTTCAAACTCTCCAGGGGTCAGACAGAAAGGGATTCTCCTTAATTTTTTTCACGAATTCATTCTTTAATGATAACAATTTAATTTCACAGAACTTTATTTATAAAGCTGTCAGCGAACAAGACAGTCCATACTGGATTGGAAAATGCAAAGACGGGTGAGATTTAGGATCGTGCATGTTTCTGAGATGAAAGTGGGTCGTCGGATTGATACAGGCTGCGAGAGGCGAGTGGGCAGTGGATTGATTTTGGGGACTGGCACAGGCTGCAGGAAGGTTGTGTGCAGTGGTATTAGATTGTGGTCAGACACGAGTTGCTAAAAGGAGTGAGTCTTGGTATGAGTGTGGCCTCTGACAACGGCTGTGGGGAGAGATTGGGAAATCGGGGCATTTTGGAGACAAATAAAGTTCTGCGGAGAGAGAATGGGCAATTGGATTTGTTTCAGGATGTAGTTCTACCTACCTGCACTCAGCTCAGAACCCTCCATTCAATTCCTGTCCAAAACCTATCTATTTTTTTAAACTTACAGAATCAAACCTGCCTCTACCACTTCTACTGAAAGGTCGTTCCACACAGCTACCACTCTCTAAGTAAAGAAGTGTTGCCCTTAAAGTTTTGCCTGTTAACTCTCAAATCATGTCCTCTTGTTCGAATCTCTCATACGCTCAATGGAAAATGCCTTCCTACGTCAACTCTACCCAAACCCCTCATCAGTTTAAATACCTTTATCAATTCTCCTCTCACCCTTCTACGTTCCGAGAATAAAGACCTAACTTGTTCACTCTTTCTCTGTAATTTAGGTGCTGAGACACAGGTAACATTCTAGTAAATATCCTCTGTACTCCATCTATTTTGGTGACATCTTTCCTATAATTCGGGGACAGAACTGTACACAAAACTCCAAATGTTGCCTCACCAATGCCTTGTACATTTCTGACATTAGATCCCAACTACTTTTCTCATCGCTCTGATTTATAAAGGCCAGCGCAACAAAAGCTTTCTTCACCATCCTATACACATGAGGTTCCACTTTCAGGGAACTATGCACCATTATTCCTAGATCATTCTGTTCTACTGTATTCCTTAATGCCTTAACATTTTCCATGTATATCGTATTTTGATGTGTCATACCAAACTGTAGCACCTCACTCTTATCAGCATAAACTTCAGCTGCCATCTTCCAGCACACGCCTTCTGTTGGCCTAAATCACTCTGCAAGCTTTGAAAGCCTACTTAATTCTCTACATCGGCACCAAATTAGCATCATCTGCATACTTATTAATCCAATTTACCACCCCATCATCCAGATCATTAATGTATATGACAAACAACATTGGACCCAGTACAGATCCCTGAGGCACACCACAAGTCACTAGACTCCAACGTGAGAAAGAGTTATCCAACACTGCTCTCTGGCATCTCCCATCCAGCCACTATTGAATCCATTTTACTACTTCAATATTAATTCCTAACGATTGAACCTTCCTAACTAACCTTCCGTGTGGAACCTTGACAAAGGCCTTACTGAAGTCCTTGTAGACAATTTCCACTGATTTCCCTCTTCAGCTTTCCTCGTAACCTCTTCAAAAAATTCAATGATTTGTCAAACATTACCTTCCAAGCACAAATCTATGTTGACTTCTTCTAAACAGATCCTGTCTATCCAGAGGATTATATATGCCATCTCGAAGACTACTTTCCATTAGTTTACCCACCACTGACGTCAAACCTGCACGCTGTTAATTGCTAGGTTTAGTTTAGATTCCTATTTAAACTATGGAACCACATGAGCAATACGCCAATCCTCCGGCACCATCCCCGTTTTCGAATGACATTTGAAATATATTTCTCAAAGTCCCTGCTATTTCTACACTAACTTATCTGGACCCGGCGGCTTATCCACCTCTAGTATTCTTTAAAAGCTCCAGTAGTTACTCTTCTTTAATCATCATAGCTTCCAGAACTACCCTACTTGTTTTCCGTATTTTTATAATTCAATATCCTTGTCCTCATTCAATAACGATGAAAAGAAATTGATCAAAATCTCCCCCATCTCTTCTGGCTCCACAAATAGCTGTCCACACTGATTCTCTAAGGGACGAACTTCATCCTTCACTATCCTTTAGCTATAAACGTAACTGCAGAAACACCGAAGCAACCTCTTCTTGCCGAAGCATCCTCATACACTCTATTAGCTTACTAACTTGTTTCTTAAGATTCTTTTTATATTCTTTATATTCTTCTAGCACCTCATTTACTCCATGCTGCCTATATATATATATATATATATGTTGTAGATCTCTCTCTTTTTCCGAATCAAGCTTCCAATATCCCTTGAAAACCATGGCTCTCTCAAAATTTTAAACTTTCCTTTCAAACTAACAGGAACATAAAACATTCTGCACCCTCAAATTTTCAACTTGGCCTCCATTTCTCTATTTTGATCTTCCCATAAAACAGATCGTCCCAATCCACTCCATCTAAGTCCATTCGCATCTCCTTAAATTTAGCCTTTCTCCAATAAAAAAAAAATCTCAACTCTGGGTCCAGTTCTATCTTTCTCCATAATTATATTGAAACTAATGCTATTGTGATCACTGGACCCGAAGTGATCCCCAATTCATAGCTCTTTCACCAGACCAATCTCATTTCCTAACAGGAGATCCAAAACTGCCTCTTCTCCAGTTGGTAACTCTGTGTATTTCTTGAAAAAAAATATCCAGCACACATTTTACAAACTCCAAACCATCCAGCTCTTTAACAGAATCGGCTTCCCAGTCTATGTGTGGAAAATTAAAATCTCCCACAATCACTACAAATACCTGCTATCTCCTTACAAATCTGTTGCTCCAATTCTGGCTCACCATTAGGTGGTCTGTAATTGTTACTACACCATTCCCATTCCTCAAATCCACACAGTTAGTCCCCTAGACGAACCCTCGTCTATCCTGTCTTGCCACCTCTGTAATATTTGCTTTGACAAGCAATGCCACACCTCCCCCTCTTGCCCCTCCGATTTAATCACACCAGAAGCAACGAAATCCACGAATATTTAGATGTCACTCACACCCCTCCTGCAAACATTTTTCACTAATTGCTACAACATCATATTTCCAGTTATCAATCCATACAGTCAGCTCATCCACCTTTTTTACAATTCTGCTAGCATTAAAATAGATGCATTTAAGAAATTCTCCACCTCTTCCTCTCTGTTTATACCTAACAGTACAAACAACTTTATTATATGTTTCTTCCTTCTCCCCTACATCTTTGGTCTGTGCGCTCCCCTTCTCTATCACCTGCTTATCCTCCCCACAGACTGTCTACTAGCTTTCTCCATTTGTGAATTAACCTCCTCTCTCCAAGATTCTGCAAATTGATTCCCACCCCCAGCCATTCTTGTTTAAAGTCTATTCGGGAGCCTTGGCAAACCTCCCGGCCAGGATATTTGCCCCCCTAGGATTCAACTGTAACCCGTCCTTTTTGTACAGGTCACGCCTGCCCCAAAAGAGGACCCAGTATTCCAGAAAATTGAATCACTGCCCCCTGCTCCAATACTTCAGCCACGTAATTATCCTTCAACTCATTCCATCCCTACTGTCACTGTCGCGTGGCACAGGCAGTTTTCCCGAGATTCCTGCCTTTGCGGTCCTTCTTCTGAGCTCCCTTCCTTTCTCCCTATCTTCGCCTTTCAGGACAATTTCACTTTTCCTACCTATGTCATTGGTACCGTTATGTACCACGACCTCTGGTTACTCACTATCCCAATTCAGGATATCCTGGTCGCGATCAGAAACATCCCGGACCCTGGCACGAGGGAGGCAAACTACCATCTGGGTCTCCTGACTGCGTCCACAGAATCGCCTAACTGACCCTCTAACTGTCGAGCCCCCTGTTAATACAGCCGTCTTCTTCCTTTGCCTACCCTTCTGAACTACATGGCCGGACTCTTGGAGCTAATGGTAAGGCCACTGTCGTTTCCCCCAGGTAGTTTGCTTCAATCCCGCCCACCCCAACAGTACTCAAACTGGAGTACTTATTGTTAAGGGGTACAGCCACTGGGATTCTTTCTAGTACCGGACTCTTTCCCTTTCCTCCCTTAACGGTGACCCACCTGTCTGCCTCCAGTGTCCCTGGTGTGGCCAACTGCCTGTAACTCCTCTCTATCATCTTCTTACTCTCCGGGACCAGACGAAGGTCATGGAGTTCCCTAACACGATCCTGTAGGTGCTGCAGCTCAGCGCAGCTGAGACAGCTGTACACGTACAGGAGGCTACGAGACTCCGGGACCTCCCGCATCCGAACACCGAGAACAGCAGGCTGCCCTCACTCTCATAATCCCCCCTTTCTGCAAATAGCAAGGAAAAGTAAACCGTGAGCCTAACTTGCAGCGCCCGTTTACGCCTAAGCCCGTTGAGGCAAAGCCGTTAAACATTCACACTGCTCCCGGCTCACACCGCTGCCCGTAAAACGACGCTGCCCGCTGTCTGAAGCGGTGTTCCTTCCAAATCTTCCCTACTTAACTGCCCAACGTCACACGCCTGCGCAGACCCACCTCTCTTAACTCGGATGAGAAGAAGAAAAAAATCAAAATGGCTCCCGCCTCACTCCCGTTCTGATCCTCACACTTCCTTCTCCAAATGCGGGAAGTGACATGGGCTGTAGGAAGAAAGAGCGATGTGGGAGTCTTTTGGTGGTTGACACAGATCTTTCGGGAGAAGGCTAGGCAGTGGGATTATTATAGGGACTTGCACGGAAACTTGAGCAGAGAGTGGGAAGTGCAACTATTTTGGTGACTAGCACGGGGCTGTGGGGGGAGAGTGGAGCTATGGAGATCTTTTGTGAACTGCCCAGGGTGTGGGAGAGAGTGAGGCAGTTGGAGCACTTTAGGGCCTGCCGCATGTCTGTGGGGAGAGAATGAGGGAGTGGTGTACTTTGGGGACAGACACAGATCTGTGGGGAGAGAATGGTTCAGTGTGAGTACTCTGGGGACTGAGACACGTCCGTGGGAAGAGAGTGGAGCTATGGAGTTCTTTTGGGAAATGACTCACGTTGTGGGAGAGTGTGAGGCAGTGGGAACACTTTGGGGCCTGTCACATGTCTGTGGGGAGAGAATGAGGGAGGGATGTACTTTGGGGACAGACACAGATCTGAGCTGAGAGAATGGTTCAGTGAGAGTACTCTGGGGACTGAGACACGTCCGTGGGGAGAGCATGGGAAGCGGGAGATGTTTTGGTGATTGACACAGGTCTCTAAGAAGAGGGTTGGGCAGTGGGGTTATTTCAGAGACCGGCACTTTCTGCCTGAGAGAGTCAGGCAGTGGGTGTAGTTTGGACTGACACCGATCTGTGGGGTGGGAGTGCTGAGTGTGAGTACTTAGGCAGAAAACACAGGCCTGTGGAGAGACACGATAGAAGTGGGAGCATTTTGAGGACTGACATGGGGCCTTGGGAGACACTAGCGCTGTGGGAATATTTTGGGGACTGACACTGGTCTGTGAGGAGAAGGTTTGGTACTGTTATTATTCTGGTCTCTGACACCGAGCTGTGGTTGGAGAGTGGGGCAAAGTATTATTTTAATGACTGACACAGGGCTGCGGGGAGAGAGTGGGTCAGTGGGAGTATTCTGGAGACTGACACAGGGCTGTGCTGGGACAATGGGGTTGTGGGACATGATGGGGTGCCACAGGTCAATCGCGAGGGAGGGTATCAGTGGTTTTGGGGAGTGAATGCTGGAGGTGAGTTGAAATTGTTTACCCCCCTTTGATAGGAAAGTGGCTTCGAATGTCGTGTTCCGGATGAACGGTGGAGACTTCGAATGCGGTAAATGTACAAATGACACTGAAGTTAAAGATTGCAGTCATGGTCGTGCAAGCTTCATCTGTGAGAAGTCCGAATATTTGTATCCGTATATTTATGAAATGACAAAGGATCTCTGTCAACAACCAGTGGGACCGACTTGAATATAAAGATAACATCTTCTTTCTCCCCAATTTTTCTTAACCACTCAGATTACCCCTTCAGTACCACTGCTCCTCACCCTTAACCTATTCTTATCTTCCATCGCAATCTTACTCACCATCTTGCCCTCTCTTTACCCTCGTCCATCTAAAGTCTCTCTCCCATCCCCCTCTACTCCCGCCTCTCTACTCTGTCTCTACCCATTCTCCCCATCGCACTGTGTCAGTTTTATGTAAACCAACTCGCTCCCCGCTTCTATCTTTAGCTACTCTCATCTCAATCATGTGCGGTAATGTTCTCGATACCCCAGTCTTGGGGGAATAGAGTGCACGCATTCGCCTTATATGTGTCCGTCGTGCTTTTGTACAAATCTGTAAGGTCACCGAAAAAAGTGTCAGAATTCCCAACCTCGTTCCATAACTCAGCCCCTCCTGTCCCGGCAGCATCCTCGGAGATCTCCCTCTGCAATCTTTCCAGTTCGCTGAGATTTCTCTTTGAACAAGGCAAGCAGAACTGAACTCCATACTCCAAGTGCGGCCTGACCGACGTCATCTGCAACTGCAACGTGACCTCCGACTCCCGGACTCAGTGTCCTGACTGATGAAGGCCAGCGTGTCAAATATCCTGTCCACCTGTATCGCAACTTTTCATCCGGATTCACGGTCTGTTTTATTATCTGTGACTTAGATCAGCTGAATTTTGCTCTTTTCAAGAATCAGTAGGGCGCAAAAATGTAAAATTAATGTCAAATGCGAAAAGCTAATAAATGCCGCAAAAATATGGTGGTGGTGCTGGTGTGTTGAAGAATATGCTGGCGAAGGGGAATATGGTGTTCCTGGTTCATTGAGTTTTCAGTCTCCTGCTCGGCGTCAACCCTCCTTCCCAGACAACCGTACTTGTCACCGTCAGCCACGAGTTCCCCGACAGCCCTCCTCGTTTCCGCCACCGCCATCTTCTTCGATAAACACTGTCCAAATCACCCCTCCATCCCCTACACTCCGTGCCGTCTCCGTAATCTCCTCCTTTCCCAACTCCTGTCTCCGTCTCCCTGAACCGCTCTATCCCCTGCAGGTTTTGCAAGGCTCCCTTAACCCTTTCCCTCCTCTACACGCCTCGCTCTCTCTGTTTATATGGAATAATGGGGAGAAAGGCGAGGAGCTGACGTCTGTTTTGACACCACCCAGCCCCTTTCCACCGGATGTCGATTTCTCCGTTCTGAGCTTCCGCCCTGTTCTGTGTGAACAGGCCAATCGTTTGGTTCAACAAGTCTTCCTCCCAGGGACTGATATCTCACCACCGTGTCCCTGCTTCCATCGAAACCACCCCATCACGTAATTCTCTCCTGCTCCCTGCACATCCACTGAACAGAAACACACGAATATTCTCCGAGCCGGCACACAATTCAAGACTTCAGGAACGGCGGAGTTCTGGGGATTGGTGAGAGGGAAGGAGCTTCGGAACATCGGAGTTTCTGACGGGACACAGGGGGAGTGACCTTCAATTTATGTCTGAATCCGGGTGTGTGCGATCGTACGGTCAGGAGAAAGCGTCATCTAGTGTCTAACTTCAGGTGTGTTTGATGCGACTGTGTGGAGGGAGTTTCACTCTGTGCCTGATCCCGGAAATATGTGATCTGTCAGTGTGGAAGGAGCTGCACTGTGTCTGAACCCGAGAGTATATAATGGGATGGTGTGGAGGGAGCTTTACTCAGCGTCTGGCCCCGGAAGTCTGTGTTATGACGAAATGTATGGAGATGCACTCTGTTTCCGTCCCCGAGAGTGTATGATGAGTGTGCGGAGGGAGCTTCAGTCTGTGTCTGAACCCAGGAGTGTTGGGTGGGACAGTGTGCAGAGATTTTCCCTGTTTGAATGTGTGTGTGTGTGTGTGTGTGTGTGTGTGTGTGTGTGTGTGTGTGTGTGTGTGTGTGTGTGTGTGTGTGTGTGTGTGTGTGTGTGTGAGAGAGAGATGAGCCGGACTGGAGGGAAAGAGTGGCGGAAAATTGGATTTGAGTGGAAGTCAGAGGGTTTATCTCTTCGAATCTTCAAGGTAGAGATTCTTGGGTGAGAGAAGGCACAGAACTGCTGGTTGATTTGTTATCAGTTTAATTAATGTTTCTTTCTTTATAATCGCGAAGTCAGAGCAGTAGCAATGTCTGGCAGGAGAGTTGAATATTCCTTTGCGAGATGTGGGAAGGCAGGGAGACCTCAAGAGTCCCTGACATCTTCACCTGTCAGAAGGTCACCCAGCTGCACCTTCTAGCAAACTGCGTTACAGAGGTGGAACTGGAACTGGATGAACTTGGGATCATTCGGAAAGCTGAGGGGGTAATAGGGAGAACATACAGAGAGGTATTTACACCCAATGTGTAGGATACAGGAAACTGGGTGACAGACAGGAAGGTGAAAGGGGTTAAACAGCCAGAGCCAGTGCAGAGACCCCTTGCGGCCAACACGCTCAATAACACTTTGGATACTTCTGGACTGGAGGAGCGAGGTGCAAATGACCAAGCAGGGGAAAGTCTCACCGGTCAGGTCACTGGCACTGACTATGATTCGGTGGCTCACGGTGTGAAATATCGTGAGCTATATCGATAGGGTTTTCTTTGTTAAGTGAAAGGAAAAAAAGTTACTGCGGGCGAGAACGAGATGGTATGCAGTCGTTATCGTCGCCACTATATAGGTAGGAAAAGGGTGCTGGTACTCCAAACTTATGTATGTGCAGGTGTGCCAAAAAATAGAAAGAACATTACGTTTAAAATGCAGCTAAAAGGTTAGGGTTGAAGCGAGGTCTTCAATTATTTGGTTACAAATCTCTCTTCTTCGGAAGGTGCGACCTCCACAGACGAGACGGTTTTATTTCATTTCAATTCATAACAATTCAAGTTTATCTGCAAATCGATCACACATGACCACCAGGGCCAAGTTGCAAAACAGAAAACCAACTGTCACACGCGGCATTTTGTAAAATGTATAAAATGAAAAGACAGCGAACATATGTAGGATATCAGTGAAATTTTTTCACGCTCTATTTACACGCACACACACGCACGCGCGCGCGAGAGCGTATATGGAAGAAGCTTGAGTTCCCAGCCACTTTAAAAGCCACTGAAATCTACAAACTACAACAACTGATCTTGTCTTCTGCCGAACGAACACTGGGCGGGGGGGGGGGGATGTCAGAACAGAGCCCTGCCTGGAGGCCGCTCTACATCGCCCCAACTTGTGCAGCTACTTCATTTTCTCCGCCATCTGGCAAATCTCTCGGTTTACACCTGAAGCGGAGTGGAAGTAATATCCCAGCGAGAAGGTTTGCCATATGGAAAGGGCTTGTTATGCTGTTTAAGCTGAAGTTGCAGGGTGATAAGCAGAATGTTTGAACAGATAGTTGAGTCATTGATAGGACAGATGTTGTTAAGGCTTCAGGCAAAGACTGAAAGGTTGAGACCGTTGGAACTCGTGTTCTGAGCTGCGTACGTTTCAATGCAGTGCGTATTGTACGAAAGGCAAATGAACTCAGGGCAGTGGCCAACGACTGGAAGCATGATAGTTTAGTCATCAGCAAGACTTGGTTGTAGGAGTGGCAGGATTGTCAGCTCAAACTTCCTGTTTACCGCTGTTTTAGTCGTGCTAATATATGTACAATTTAGGCTGAGGCGAGGCTTTAAAGGTGGAAGAGTGGAATAAGAAAGATATGAACTCGCTCATGGAGCTTATTATCAATCACCAAACATTCTGGGGATTTAGTGGAACAAACCTGTGAAGTGTTCGGAATCTGTTGTAAGAGACATCAGGTTGTGACATCTGGTGAATTTAACATTCTTGGTATTGACTGTGAGCCTCACACTGTGAAAGAAACATTGAACAGTTTTCTTAATCAGCTAAGAATGGTTCCTTAATCAGTAGATAGAAAGTTCCAATGAGAGAGTGCAATACGTGATCTCATCCTATCGAATAGGACACGGCAGGGGACAGAAGTTTGTGTCGGGGACCACTTTGCATCTGGTGATGGTAATGCTGCAGGGTAATTACGGGAAAGGATAGATGTAACCTCGAGTTAAGTTTTTTTTCAGGGTTATAACTTGTATCTTTTTACCCCCGGGGGAAATGTCTAATACCAGAAGACCTGCACTAAGGTAAGAGGGAGTATGTTCAATGGAGATGAGTTTGGCAAGTTTTTGTTGTCACAGAGATTGGCGGGTGATTGGAAAGTGCGAGCAACGCTGGTGGTGGAGGGGGATCCATAGAGGCGTTCAAGTGCCTCTTTAACAGGCACGCGGGTGGGCAGTGAATAGAGGGGGCGGATGTTGTGTCGGCCGAAGGAATACATTTTAATTTGTATATCACAACTCTTGGACAGAAGGGTCTGCTCTGTTGTGTGATTCACGTTCTCTGCTCTGTAGAAAGAGCAGAGTGATTTGAGCTCATGAGGTAGGAACAACAGAGGATTATGTAGAACAAGGAACTCGACGATTGATTGACAATCAGAGGGAACGACCAATTCGCAGATGACATAAGCCATGAAAAATTCACACAGCGACGCCATCTTCAAAGGGACACTGAAAAACCCCTTACAGTGTTTCTGTGTCACCGACAGAACCCTCGTCGTGATACGAACACGCCTCTCATCGCGACCACCTACAGACTGAAAGACCCTGCACTGCAACAAGGAAACCTCCTCGCTCATATCACCCACCCTGTACAAATCCCCTCCCCGAATCCGTAAAACACTCCCTCTCTAACACTACTACTGTTCCCCGTCACCATCCCTCCAGTACTCCACTCCCGTCTCCTTCACCCGTCCCTCCCTTACAAACTGTCCCCTCTCCGTGACACAGTCCCTACCCTGCCCACATTCACTACGCCCCTCTCCGTCCACGTGACTCACCCATCACTTAAACCGGAAACACGTCTTCGTCTACTCTCCTCCTGCAATACTCCCTGTCTCTGTCACACACTCCTCACACATCCGATTCACTTTCAGTCAGCCCCCTTCCCTTCCAGGATAACACGTCTCCGTGACCTATTCCCTCCCTTGCACACGTCCCGTCTCCCTTATCAGCTATCTTCCTGTGGCACCTCCCACGTCTCCGTTACCTCCTCAATCCCCTAAAACTATCCCCATCTCGGTCGCCGACATATTCGCCTCCTTTACTGCGTTCAGCAATTGTGGGGACTATGAGGGAGAGATGACGTCTGTTGCTACACCTACCGCCTTCCACCGGATATCTCACACCCTTAGCAACAGTTATATTACTGTGGATACTGTCGGGGAGGTGACCTAATAACAGAAAATCGCAGTGGGATCGTTCAAGGAAGGGGCGACATCTACAGGCCGGACAGTTTTACTGCATTTCAATTCAATTCAATTCCAACGTGAGACATCAGAAAGCGGAAGGAATTAAAGGAGGAAGGGTGAAAGTCCCAGACAGAGAAAATGTCACCGCCCTGCTCAGTCACGACAGACATGAAAACGCATCTAAGTGAGGCCATATGGCTGGTAATGAGGAAGAAAAAATCAATGACCATTTTCTTGGGTCTAATTTCTATATTATTACGAGAGACACAGATAGGCCAGACAACCGATAAATTTTCCTGGAGCGGCGTAGTGTGAGAGGTGGGCAGATACAGGTCTTTCTCATTTCGAAAGACATAGACAGACGAGATTACCTGTACATTTCTCACCTAGGGCAGAAATTTCAAATGCTGCTGAGTTTAAGGTGAGAGGGGGTATGCTTATAGGAGCTGTGCTGGGCATGGTCTTGTTTACACAGATAGCGTGGGTGACTGGAATGCGCTGCCAGGGTTTGTGGGTGAGACAGATCGATAAAGGTGTTCAAGTGCTTCTTTGACAGGCGCGTGGATGTACAGGGAATGGAGGGAGATGGACATTGTGATGACAGAAAGGATTAAATTCAACTCTCCCAATCCTCTCAAATTCAGCCCACAGCCTTGGAGGGGAGTGTTCGCCATGTTAGAGCTGGTTGGGGCTACATCCCTCTGCAGCCTTTTGCGACCCTCTGAGTTGCAGGCTCCATAACAGATCCTGATCCTCTCCACTGTACCTCTGGAGAAATTTCCGAATCTTCAGCGAGAGACGACAGATCCCCAGACTCCTAAAGTTGTCATCCCTTCGGTATCTGAGTGGTATGGATGGTGGTGAATGTGAGTGCAGAGCAAGGTGTAGAATACACTCAGACTCAGATGCGAAATGTACAAGAACACAATGAGGAAAACCAAAGAGGAATTCACAAGCACTGGTACCAGAAAGGGATCTCCAAGGGTTGAGGATCCCTTTAACTACAGACATCCTGAGAAGAAATGTGGCAGGCAAAAATTGGCAGCCTGAGTCTTAAAGGGAAAGTGACAGCTCACCACACTCTGGGGAATGGACGTGCCGAAACTTGGTTGCGCGTTCACATTAGCCTTTTCGCTTTATATAATTAGAAAGCTTTTATTGCCCGTTTTTATATTTTGTGCTAATTGGTTTTCATAGTGTAGCTTATCTTTCTTAATTGCTCGTTTAGCCGTTCTCTGTTGCTTTGTAAACATTTCCCAATATTCTGGTTTACCACCACTCTTGGCGTCGTTGTGTGCACGAGCGTTTTAGTTTGAACCCTTCGTTCATTTCTCCAGTTATCCACGGCTGGCTCTCACAACTGTTACTCTCCTTGCTTTCAACCGGAATGTACTTCTGCTCAGCACCATGAACAGTATCTTTGAAAGTCTTCCATGGACGCTCAACCGTCCCACCAGTTTGCCTGTGTTCCCAGTCCACAGCATCCCATTGTTTTCTCCATTTTCTCTGCATAATACACTGGCTTCAAACCGACCTGCTGCACTCTCCATTTTTGAGGATCCTCAATCATACTGAGAGCACTGTTTCCAAGAGGACCCCTAACTACAAGATCACTAATTTTCTTCACTTCACTCCACTCTTATTATTCTCGTTTTTATTTTTTGATTTTACTTTATCTTTATCCACTCTTTTCTCTTGTACTCTATCCCTACATCTGCAATCTACTAAGACCACACCACACCTCCCTCTATTTAGTTTAAACTCCTGTCCACAGCTCCAGTTATGTGATTTGCTTGGATCCAGGTCCAGTCACGTTTCAGATGGAGCCCGTCACATTGCAGCAGCTCCTCCTTCCATATTACTAGTACCCATATCCCATGAGCTCAAACCCTGAGCCAGGTGTTTAACTCTCTATTCTTCTGTATATGGCAATCTTTATCTGGCCGATGCAGTAGTTCCGAGGTACATCTTTCTCATGTCTGCTTTTTGAGTCCCCAGCGGCTCACGTTCCCTCAGCAGAACCTCTTTCCTCTTTCTACCGATGTCTTGAATATACCCTGTGATCTGGACTCCACAACAGCCTAATGCTAATAATTCCCCAAATTCACACCTCTCTGGCTGATGAACTTCCTCACGATTTCCGTTCTAAATTGTCATCCCTTTGTTGAGAGGCTGTCCCCGTTGTGGTTAGTCTTACCACCATTGGAAGCCTTCTCTCCCCACCCACTCTATCGAGGACATTCAACACTAGATCGGTTTCAATGGGGTCACCCCTCATTCGTCTTACTTTCAGTTGGGTACAGTCCCAGATTCAACAAATGATCCTAATGTGATAAGCGTTTCAATCCCGGAATCATTTTCGTGAGCCCCCATTTAACGATCCTCAATATCAACACATCGTTTCCTACATAAGTGACCAAAACCGCTCATAATACCCTGGATTAGGTTCTTAAAAAGGCTGAAGATGTAATGATTGCCTTTATATTCCAGTCCTCTGGAAAGGAAAGCTGCCACTGAATTTGCCTTCCTCACCACCGACTCCATCGACAAATTACCTGAGGGAAGCCTGCACAAGCACTCCCAAATCCCTTTGCGCCGCGGATTGTTGAATCTTCTCTCTATTTAGAAAATAGTCTACACTTTTTCACACAAACGTCCCGGCACTGTATTCCATTTGCTACTCCTTTGCCCGTTCTCCTGATATTGTTGATCCCCTCTGTCGCCTCTCTGCTACTTCAACACCGACTCTAAATCGGAAATCTTATGACCGATCACCACTGACTGCGGTTTCCTGATGAGGAGAACAAATATTCTGTTGTAGAGGGAGATGCAATCATTCCGGATTTGGAGCTTGATGATTAGAACTGAGGAATTGATTGTGCTGAACTCTGGGCTGGTGTGAATAAAACGCAGCCTGGTGCAGGTATCGCTGTTGTCCAGAAGGTCCAAGGCCCAGTGGAGAGCACATTAGATTGCACCCGCTGTAGCTCCACTGTAGAGAGAGATAACCTTCAGCGTGTAAATGTGATATGCCCAGTATAAATCTACTGAGATGTTACCAGAAATGGAACAAGTTATTCTAGAGGCTGAAGGGGCGATAGATAGGACATATTGAGAGGTGCAGGACACAGCAAACTGGGTGACAGCCAGACGGGGGATAACAGTTAAGCAGCCAGTGCAGAGGACTCGTGTGACCATCCTCCACAACAGCAGGTAAACAACTTGGGATACTGCTGAAGAGGTGACATCTATGACGGAAAAGGGAACAGTTAGCTTATCCCCTGTCATCTCCTTTGTACCTACATCTAGACACCTTAAAACTACAGCCTGTCGTGCGAGCGAAATTATATTTCCGTCCTCTGCAAATGTGTCCGATCAGTCTATTTCCCTTCCTCTCCACCGAATCCAGCTGCAGTTTAACCATCAGGGCATCCAGGACGAAGATCCCAAATTCACTTTGCGCCGTAGCTATTTGATATTTCTCCCCATTCGAAAATCTGCAAGGTTTTTTTTTTCCTGAACCAAAGTACGTGACCGTTCACTTCCACAAGTTGTACTCAATCTGCCACCGCTTTGCCCATTTCCCTAATCTGTCTTCAACACCACCTGCAGATCTGAAAGGTTATGACCGATCTACACTGACTGAGGTTTCCCGAAGAGGAAGTCAAACGTTCTCTTGCAGAAGGAGGTTCCCGGCCGCAGGATCTGGAGCCTGTTGATTAGAATTGAGGAAATGACTGTGCTGAGCGCTGAGCTGTTGTCAGTAAACCGCAGCCTGACGTAAGTATTGCTATTGTCCAGTTGGTGCAAGGTCCAGTGCAGAACAAATGAGTTTTCACCCGCCTTAGACCGACTGTGGATAGAGAGGAATTGCAGCGGGTCAACGTGTTGGGCCCAGTGTAGATCCTCTGGGCTGCTAACATCCAGCAAATGCAGCAGGCCTGATTAAAGAGGCTTCCGGGGTGATGTTGGTAAGAACTGAGACACGGTTAGCAATAGAAAGGATAAACATGTTCTCAATAGTCTGCCGGACTGAATATATTTCAATGAATGAAGAACCGGAGAAAAGGCAGATGATTGTGCTGAAGATGAGGTTGCTGATTTAGAAACAGAGGCAATGTGTAGTGAGGAGAGGCTTTTGTCTGAGGAACTTGTCAGTCAGTGGGATGTGTTGCACAGTAAAAAGCAGATAAAATCGGAGAGGATGAATGCAGGACTGGAGGTGTTATATTATATTTGAACGCACACGGTTCACGGAATAAGAAGATGAACTCGCAGCGCAGATTGGCAGGTATGTTGTTGCAGACATCACTGAATGATGGATGCGGGAGAGATTCGCATGGGTGGACGAGTGGCTCACTGAATGATGGATGCGGGAGAGATTCGCATGGGTGGAGGAGTGGCTCACTGAATGATGGATGCGGGAGAGATTCGCATGGGTGGAGGAGTGGCTCACTGAATGATGGATACGGGAGAGATTCGCATGGGTGGAGGAGTGGCTCACTGAATGATGGATGCGGGAGAGATTCGCATGGGTGGAAGAGTGGCTCACTGAATGATGGATGCCGAAGAGATTCGCATGGGTGGAAGAGTGGCTCACGATACACACTTACGATCTGGAAGAGGGCAGTAAGTGCAATGTATCTAAGTTTGCTGATAATACTGAATTGTGTAGGAAAGCAAATTCTGTATTCGACACGTAGAGTGTGCACAGAATTATTGATAGTTTAGTTGGTCGAGGGTCCGGCAGATGGAGTACAATGTTGGTAAATCGACTGTCATCCACTTTGGAAGGAAAAATGGAAGAGAAGATTATTGTTTAAATGGTAAAAGATTGCAGCATGCTGCTGTGCAGAGGGACTTTCATGTTCCTCTGTATGAATCACAAAGGGTTCGTTTGCAGGTGCAGCAGGCCGTCAGGAAGGGAAATGACATGTTGGCGTTCATTGATAGAGGGATTGAAAGTAAGAACAGGGATGTTAAGATGCAATTCGACAGGGTCCTGGTGAAGCCAGACATGGAGTATTGTGTGCAGTTCTGGTCGCCTTACTTGAGGAAGGATATACTGGATTGTTAGGTGGTGCAGATGAGGGTCGCCAAGTTCATTTCAGATATAAGGGGGTGAGAATATGAGGAAAGATTGAGTCGCCTGGGGCTCCACTCATTGGAATCCAGAAGGAATAAAGGAGATCTGTGAGAAGCATATAAAATTATGATAGGTGTAGATAAAATAGAGGCAGGGAAGTTGTTTCCACGGGAGAGGGCAGAGACTAGAACTAAGGGACGTAGCATCTAGTTTCGGGCTAGTTGATTTAGGAGGGAGATGAGGAGGAACTGCTTTTCCCAGAGACTGGTGAATCTGTGCACAATTTTCTGCACAATGAAGCAATGGAGGCTTCTTTCGTAAATTGGGAGATTAAAGGAAGAGAAAGGGGCGTCGGAAAACGGGGATCTGAGTGTGGATGTGTGGAGCGGGGTGAAGGGAGGGAGGGAGATGGGCAGAAGTAGTTGGAGGTGGCGTTATTGGCCACTGGAAGAGAGGAAGGGGAAAGAGAATGTAAAAGTGAGAGGCGGCTGTGCATCCCAGGCCAAATGGCACCTCATCGCCAAACCCGCCCCCGACAAGTGCAGGAGACGGGGAATATGCAGGATGTTCTGTGGTCGGGTTGCAATCGGTGGGTGGGTGGGTGGGTGAGGATATCTCCAGGTCAAAGCGACAGGGATATTGGTTTTGGGGCCGTGGAAGAAAGTAGGGCAGATGGGGAGAGAGGGAAAGTGGAAAGTGTGAAATTGTTGGAGTGGAACGAAAGAGAAATGCAGGAGAGTGGAGAGAGACATAGAGGGTGAAGAGAGAGAGAGAGAAAGCGACAGAGAGCGAGAGAGAGAGAGAGGGGGAGAGAGAGAGAGAGAGAGAGAGAGAGAGAGAGAGAGAGAGAGAGAGAGAGAGAGAGAGAGAGAGAGACAGAGTGCGCCACAGGGCGATGAAAGCGAGGAAACTTTGTGGAGGGAACAAGTTTCGAGGAGTGAAATCTACCTCAGACGGAGGGGGAGTACTCACTCACCTCGGTGGGGTTTGTTCTGTGTCCGTGCTTTCTCGCAGACAGTAAGTCTGAAGGCCCGGCAGAGGAAGCTCCGACGCGCAAACCAGGAAACAACGGTGAATAAATATCTCCCGGAAAAAAAAATACCTCTGTATGAGTGACACAAATCCCTCCTCCATTACCCCCTTCCCACAATATCATCTCCCTTCTTTCCACTCCATTTCTCTTTCACTCCCTGTTTGTCTTCCTCTCTACATCCTTTGACTACATTCCTCTCCAACGCTCCTCACGCATCTCTCTGCCCTCTCTGCAGTGCTCCCTTCCCCCTCACTCTGCTCCTCGCCGCTCCTCACATACCGCTTCCCTCTCGTCGTTCTCCAATTCACCAATTTCATCATTTCTCCCTCTATTCCCGAAATCTCTCCAAATCTCGTCAACTTCTATTTCTCTATCTCTCTCCGTCCTCCTCCCGTTTACCATCTTCTTCACGCTTACATTCCCTTCATTCGCATCTCTCTCCCCACAGTCGCCCTTCTGTCAGCTCCTCTCACCCAGTATACTTCCGCCCACTTCAGTCCCCCGATGAGCGCCAATCGGTTCCCAATCACCCCTCCACCTTTCTCCCCACTCTCAGCACTCTCCCCCCTCCATTTGAATATCTCTGAACCACCCTCTCCCACATCCTCAATCTGTCTGGCAGCCTGCACTTCCTCCCGCTGCTCTCGGTTCCTCTCTTTATCAGCTGTCCATCTGGTGTTTGCTCGTGTCGCTTTGGCCGCATTCTCAACGCGGGTTTCCTCTGACAACGGTCGTTTTCAGCTCAGAGACGCAGAGAGCCCTGAACGAAATGGACGAGGGCAATACCTACGTGAATGTGAAGTTCGGAGAAACGGGTCCACAGTCTCCTTCCAACGGTGAGTGGGGCAGTAAAACCGGGGAAGAGAGCTTCATTCAGTGTTTGATACCGTGTGCGTTGATCGGACGGGTGCAGGGAGCCTTATTGACACTCACTGTTCTGTCCCCAGCTGAACGGACGGGAGGGGCGATGAAGAGGGTGCTCTGTTGGAGGGTTAGTGAGGAGCCTGCGCTCAGGGAAGGGGCGTGAAGGCAGCGCCGGAAAGAGGCGTCATAAGGGGAAAGCTATGGAATAGGATGAAAAGAGAGTGCTGTGAGAGGTGTCAGTGGAGAGAGAATGTCATCGGCAGTGCGGTTTGGAATAAGTGTTGAGCAGGGGCATTGAGAAAGGAGTGTTGTGGGGATCGGCGGATTAGGAAACACCGCAGGAGGACTGGGGAAGATGGACGACAGTGCGAAAGGTGCTGTCCAAAATGTTAACCTCACTCTTACCACAGTCGATTCACTTTCTCTCTTCCTTGTCCCTCTCTCTACTGTTTCTCCGACTCCCTTCTATATCTCTGTCTCCCTCTCACATTTCTTCTTCCCCCCTTCCCTCACTTCTCTTTTTCCAACTATCTGCGTCTTTTCCCCCTCTCTCGTCCCTCCCACTCTTTCCTCCTCCCTCTTCACTCTCTCACCCCGACTCGCTGCCTGTTCTCCCCCTTCTCTCTCCGACTTGCTTCCAACCCCGTCTCTCAACCACTTCTCTTGTCCTCTTTTTCCCTCTTCTTCCTCTTTCTCCCACTTTCCCCTTCATTCCCCTTCACTCTCTCATCGCCCAAACGCTCTACACACTCCCCTCTATTACCCCTCCCCGGCGTCCCTTTCCCAATTTCTACGAGTACTCTCTGCTTCCTCTCACCCTCTCGCTCTGTGCCATCTCTGTCAATCTATCTGCCTGTTCATCCCTTCTCGCTGCCCCCTCCATTTTCCACTGATCCGCACCATGCACTCTCCCATTCTTTATCCAACGCTCCGATCTTTCTCCCTCACGCTCTCTCCCGTCTCTCTTACCATTCTCTTGTACCCCTATCACCCTTTCCGCTCGTTTCCTTTGTACTTCCCCCCTCTCCTACTTGCCCGCTGCCCTCCATCTACCCATCTTTTTTTCTGTCTCTCTCACCCTTCTCACTGCCCATTCACTCATAAAACCTCTGGTACTCATGTCCCTCTACCACTCTCTACCCCCTGTCTCTCTCCACTCTCTGTCCCCTATTTTGTTCCATTTCCCTTCCCATTCCCCATCGCATGTATATCCATCAGCTTCACGTTCTCTCTGTCTTGTCTGTCTTCCCGGCTCCCGCCGCTCACAATCCCCTCTCCCTCACGTTCTCTCCTTGCCTTTCATCCCTCTCTCGGTGCCTCTCCTCCCCACTTACTGTTCCATCACTCTGTCCTTTCTCTTCCAATTCGCTAACGATCTCTCTTTCTCCCGCTTTCTCTCCCAGAAGATCCGACTTCCACCTACTCAGAGTTGAACTTTCCGAAAGACGAACCCCTCATCGTTGAGGATGAGGATCCTGCCATCGCCTCGGTGCGCGGCGAGCAGCCAATCACTGCACAGACAGGTCAGTGGTCGCAGTGATGACGTCATTCTGGCGGGTTTCACGAGTCATGCAGCCAAGTTCCCAGGTTTATAATGCATTTGAATAGACCACTACCACTGGTAGGTCGTTCCGTAGACGGACCAGCATCTGGGCAACAAAAGGTTGCCACTCGCCTTCCCAAATAAATCTCTTCCTCCTCTCATCTTGAGCCTGTGCGCTCTGTTCCTCGGTTCTCCAATTCTAGTGAAAATAATTGCGTCCATTCACTCTGCCGGTGCCCATCCGCCCATCCTGGTTCTGTACACCTTAGTAATGTCACTCCTGCGCCCCAAGGAATAAACTCCCAACTTGCCTGACCTCTCCGTGTCATCCAGTGTCTCGAGTCCAGACAACGTCTCCGTAAGTGTCCCTCTGAACTCTTTCCTGTCCAATTAGTTACAAGACTCAGCCCGAATAATGACCAGGGAGGACAGGGAGTTCTGTATTTGCCGGAAGGTCCTCCTATTGTCTAACCTGCCAAGAGCGTGAGTTCAAACACTAACTACTTTGTGCCCACACCAGATAAGTCACCCAGACCTTCCATGAGTGGTAAAAGTGAATCAAAGATAATACCAGTTACGAAAGGATTTTCTGTTGCTGGACACTGTTTCCTTGGATTGCCGCGTTTTGAATTTGTAATGTTCGAGACAGTTATATCTTTCAGAATTACCTCCGGCGACACATTTGACTCGTCTGTTTTTATGCTCGTTTCTTACCGATTCATATATTGCAATACACTGTCATTGGATATACGTCACGGGTCTCACCTTTAACGCCTTTTCATTGGCTCTGCTCCAAGCCACCATACGCTTATTGTCCTCTGACCAGCAAATCAAATTCCGCAATTTATGGCTCCATGTTTTCAGTCAGCTTTCTCACGCAGTCCGGTCACTGACTAACATTCACTATTCTGCGTGATATAGTCAATCAAATTACACCTCACAAATAACTTCAAATTTGGAAACGGTCCCTTGTTCAGCCGATTGCCTGTGGCATCACCCACACTTTAAAATTCTGATTAACCATGCGACTAAGTCACAAAGAGGAGAATAAAATCTTTTCATAAAATGGCAGCCTGCATCTCCTCCATCATCGTCTACACGGTCCTTGATTCATTCGAACTCACTCGTATGCAGCTTGCAGTTATTTCTGTCCGCCGACTGGTATTCTTCCCAGTGCAGTGTGACCAAAACTGAACACCGTCCGACAAGTGCGGCCTCGCCGGCACCATGTTCCTCTGCAACGTGACCTCCCAGCTCCTCAATTACGTATCCTATCTGATGAAGGACGGCCGGTCTGACCACCCTGGTCATTCCAAAACCCACATTCCCATCTGACAGAAAACATGGAAGAACGTCTCATCGGGCTCAAAAACTGTTTCTACCCCTTTGTTTCCAAACTATTGAACGGTCCACTAGCGTGAAAATATGTATCATTCACTTCACAATCCGAGACGTATGCCCACCATGTTAAAAACTGCAATATCACCCTCTAGTTTGTATTCTTTTGTAATAGATTTCCATATTTTCAGAGTCCATCTCACCAATGGGTTATCAATCGTAATTATGTACCTTTGTAGGTTGTTGCCAACTACATTTGCCTGTATGGGGATGGGATGTACTCACTTCTCAATGTTTTTCCATTGAGCGTCAAATGATGGGTTGTACCAACATATCACAGCTCTCAATTGTGCTGCGAAATAATAATTTCTAAGAGAAATTAGGCCTCATTCCCCTCTTTTCCTTGTCTAATTGCAAAGTTATGAGATGGACTCTAGGCTTTTAACCTTGACAAGTATATCTTGATAACATTTTGTTCCATTCATTGAATTTATTTTTTCTTGATCTCTATTGGTAGGGTCGGAAAAATATAATAGTCTAGGCAGAACATACGTTTTAATAGATTCAATTCTTGAACTGAGACTAAAAATGATCTAGGTTCCAATTTGTTATTTATTCCTTATATATATATATCGATAGATAGATAGATAGATAGATAGATAGATAGATAGATAGATAGATAGATAGATAGATAGATAGATAGATAGATAGATAGATAGATAGATAGATAGATAGATAGATAGATAGATAGATAGATAGAGAGATAGATAGATAGATAGATAGATAGATAGATAGATAGATAGATAGATAGATAGATAGATAGATAGATAGATAGATAGATAGATATAAAGGCTGGTAATTGCATTCTGATAACTTGCAAACCTTTTGGCATAATGATGCCAAAATATTTGAAAGACTCTGTTTACCATGCCCAGGGATATCTGCTTATCTGCTTTCTATTTGTTGGTCTATAGTTATATGAAAGTAATTGTGTTCTATCTACGTTGAACGTGTATCCTGATAATTGACCATATTGTTCAAAGGATTGCATCAATTTAAGTAAAGAGTACATTGGTTGCCTGAGATAGATAAAAATGTCATCCAAGTAACAAGCCAATTTATGCTCTGTCCCTTTAATAGTAATGCCCTGATATCTTCATTTTGTCTGAAGTTTTGAGTTAATGGTTCCAGATATAACGCGAAGATTAGCGGTAACTATGCATAACCCTGGCTCGTGCTCCTTTCCAGGGCAAAACTATTTGATAAATATGCATTCAATTTTAACCCTCGCAGTAAGGTTTTCATATGGCGCCTGTATATTTTTAGTAATTGTCTCATAGAAAACAAATCTATGTAAAACTCTGTGAAGGAAATTCCAATTAACAGAGGCAAATGCCTTTTCAGCGTCCACACTTATCACTTTTGCTTCGATTTCAGTTCTTGTATGTGATCCATAATGTGAAGTGTCCTTCGTATATCGTCTTGTGTTTAGTGTTGTTGTATAAAAGCTGTCTGATCGTTATGTGGTTCTAAATGACCTACATTACATTTTATCCTTGCCTTCTTTCGGTACTGCTGAGATTATCGCTTCCTTCCAGCTGGGTGGCATTTGTGCCTTTTTTAGCACTTTGCACCTTTTGTATGGCTTCCAAATCCTCCCTGTAGTGAGACGAACAGAACTGAGCACAGTACTCCAAATGGGATCTAACGAGGGTCCCAAATAGCTGTAACATTACCTCACGGCTCCGAAATTAAATTCCTCGATTAATGAAGGTCAATACACCGGATACCTTCTTAACCACAGAGTCAACCTGCGCAGCTGCTTTGAGTGTCCTCTGGACTAGGACCCCAAGGTCCCTCTGATCATCCACTCTGCCAAGAGTCTTACCATTAATAATATATTCTGTCATCATATGTGGCCTACAAATCATATAAATGATATGGATGTAAATGTAGATGGGTGGGTTGATATATTTGCAGATGATGCGTAGTTGGGTGGGTTTGTAAAGCGGAAAGTAGAGTGGTAAACAATTCACAAACACTGGGAGGTCCGATTGTATACACATATCGCAAACCGAGATTCGTCTTTTCCCCCACATATTTATTTAGCGTTATTTATTTATTTATTTATTTATTTATTTATTGAACTGCACTGCGGAATGCACTCATCCGGGCCTGCAGGTGTCGCTGCCCTGCAGATCCCCGATTTAGACTGAGCCGAATGGCGGGACAATTTACAATGACGGGTGGACGTCCCGACTGCTTCGTCTTTGGACTGTGGGAGGAACCCACTGGGTCACGGGTAGAACGTACAGACTCCCTGAACGACATGCCAGGAGTTGAGCCTTTGTCTCTGGAGGACAGCGTTACTGGAACGTTTTTCCTCTTGCCAGCAGCCACAAAACAAACAAACAAAAAAAAAAACACACCATTCAGTGTACGGAAGTTCACACAACATTTTAATCCCCTCAAGACAGTCATGAATCCATAATGTGAAAAATGAACAAAGTTTGCCGACAATAATACAACGTTAAAAAAATAATGAAAAGAAACCCTGCCTCTCACCATTTTTCTCTTGCTCCATGTGTCTCTTCCCTCATAACTGACACTCATCCTCCTCTAACTGTTACACTCCCTCATTCTTTCGGTATCTCTCTCACCCCACTGACTCCCATTTCACTCATAACCACGCATCCCTCCTCTTTCCGCTGCTCTCTCTCCTCTAACAGTTTTCAGTCCATTGCCCTGTTTCCATCTCTCCAACGTCTATCTATCCCTTTAACCCTCTCTGTCCCTCTTTCTCCTCTCACTTCATACTTTCCCCCAGCTTCTCTCCCTGCCTCTCAGCCCTCTCTCTGCCAACTCATTCTTCTCCTCTCTCTGCTCGCGTTGCCCCATTCTTTACCAATAACTCCCCCTTTTATTTCTGCCTACCTCTCACGTTTTCTCTCTCTCTCTCTCTCTCTCTCTGTCTCCCAGACGGCCTGACCTCCACCTACTCAGAGCTGAAATTTCAGAGGGACCAAACCCTCATCGATGAAGATGAGGATCCTCCCGTTGCCTCGGGACCCGGAGAAATTTTAGTGACTGCAAGGGCAGGTGAGAGTTCACAGGAATGACGTCATTGTGAAGGGATTACGTGCCATATATGCAAGTGTTCAGGTCCTTGAGGGGATTTCAGTGCGCATTCACCTTCCCTGTGCCCCAAGTGGTCTTTCAGACCCCTGTAAGGTGGCGACCACCCTCCAATGAATAGAGCCACAACCTCTCTGTCCCTTCTCCGCAACTCAGCCCGTGGACTCCTTGCAACATCCTCGTAAATCTCGACCGAACTTTCATTTTCCCCATTTCATGGATTCAGTGAGACATTTGTCAGTTTTTGCCAGGTTGAGGAATTTGTAATCCAAGCGATGACGGCTAAAATTAGATTGAGAGAGGGAAGGGATTATCGTGGTGGAAAGAGAGAGGGGGGCTGCTGGGTGGGAGGCAGTCACAGTAGGAGTCACGCTGAATTCACGCACACGCTCCACAGGATCACGTAAACAGGGGACGCTGGAGAACATCAGAAATGGATCGCACCGTAAGACCTGCCTGCTCTGCCTCGTGACGTCCGCCTTTATTGTGATAGTCGCCGGGCTCTCCATCTATGGTGAGACTGACAGGCTCCGGGTGGAGTCAGAGCTTAAACAAAAAGCTTGGAATAAAGTGTTTTTGGGAAACCTTACCGTTACACAAATATGACACGCACCATACCACAGACACTGATAAGCCCCTGACCGTGACATTGACGCGCCCCTAAGTTCGACACAAGCACGCCTGTCACCGGCAGCGACACTGCCTTTACAGTGACACCGACACACTCCTAACCGCAACACAGAAACGCCACTCACATTAACTCCTACAAGCACCCTTACTGTGATACCGACACGCTCCTCGCTATAATATCGACGTGCCTCTCACCGTAACACAGACACGGACCTTTTCGTGACACCGATTGTACCCGGCATTGACAACGACCGTAGTCTCACACCGTGAACCGACAGAACACTCACACTGTGACACCGACTCGAGCCTTACCGTGACAATTAAACATCCCTCCCGTGACACAGACACTCCGCTGATTGTGAGAGTCACAACACCCGACTACCCCAGAAAAGTGACTGCGACACGTCACTCACAGTGACAACAACACAACACAGACTGTAACACCGCACACCCGACACCGTGACAACAACACACCTCTCGGCGTGATATCGACACGAGAGTCAATGTAACACTGACACACCGATCAGCATGGCATCTATTCGCCCCTCACATTGACAGCAACTTGCTCTGTGTACTGACCCGACACGAACTACACGAACCTCCCCGTGACAAGACCTGATTCCACCGTAACACCGACACACTCCGACAAAGCACACATAGTGACATTGACAAGGACGTCACCTACACAACCCTCACCGTGACACAGACACACCTCACAGTAACCCCGACCCTACATACAACGCGATACCGACTCTTCCCTCACAGTGAACCCACAATGGGATGAGGGAGCATTTGGCTCACGTGGGCTGGGGACACGGGCTTTATGGAGGAACCGTGGAGGAGAAGTAAAATATTGTCAAAGAGATTTTTCACGATGTGAAAAAAACGTATATTACATTTAAAAACAAAAACAGTCAAGATGCCTAGAACAAGCCTTAGATAAGTGAGAAAATAAAAGAAGGCATCGAACTAAAAGCTCGTGCGTATAAAGTCGCCAAGAGCAATGGGAAACTGGAAAATTGGGAAACTTTATATAACAATATAACAATTACAACACGAAAACTGGCCATCTCGGCCCTTCTAGTCCGTGCCGACGCTTACTCTCACCAAGTCCCAGT
This sequence comes from Hypanus sabinus, assembly GCF_030144855.1. Lineage (NCBI taxonomy): Eukaryota > Metazoa > Chordata > Chondrichthyes > Myliobatiformes > Dasyatidae > Hypanus > Hypanus sabinus. The sequence continues at coordinate 90,028 of NW_026779143.1, read as the reverse complement.
AGCTCGCAATCTGCCCTTAACCCTCCAATCCTTTCCTGTCCATATACCTGTTCAAGTTTACTCCCCATACAGGGACACCAACAAACCGCAGATCGTGACAGCGACACGTCCCTCAACATTACGTCGCCAGTCCTGTCATTGTGACCTCATCACACCCCTTACCGTGACACCGGCACAGAGCCAGGCCCTGTCCTTACAAAGGAGACACCCCTGACATTGATTCTGACACAACCATCACAACAATACCGGCAAATCACTCAATATCAGACCGAACATCCTTTGTCAGTGACACCGACACGCTACTCAACGTGACACCGAAACCTCGTTCACCGTGACACGTACAGGCCCCTCAGCGTGAGACAGACAGGACACTGAGAGTGACACCGACACGCCGCTCACCGTTTGGCCGACAAGCCCCTCAGTGTGACACCGACAGAACACTGAGCGTGACACCGACAGAACACTGAGCGTGACACCGACAGTACATTGAGCGTGACACCGACAGGACACTGAGCGTGACACCGTCAGTACACTGAGCGTGACACCGACACGCCGCTCACCGTTTGGCCGACAAGCCCCTCAGTGTGACACCGACAGGACACTGAGCGTGACACCGACAGTACACTGAGCGTGACACCGACAGGACATTGAGCGTGACACCGACACGCCGCTAACCGTTTGGCCGACAAGCCCCTCAGCGTGACACCGACAGAACACTGAGCGTGACACCAACAGGACATTGAGCATGACACCGACAGTACACTGAGCGTGACACCGACAGGACACTGAGCGTGACACCGTCAGTACACTGAGCGTGACACCGACACGCCGCTCACCGTTTGGCCGACAAGCCCCTCAGTGTGACACCGACAGGACACTGAGCGTGACACCGACAGTACACTGAGCGTGACACCGACAGGACATTGAGCGTGACACCGACACGCCGCTAACCGTTTGGCCGACAAGCCCCTCAGCGTGACACCGACAGAACACTGAGCGTGACACCAACAGGACATTGAGCATGACACCGACAGTACACTGAGCGTGACACCGACACGCCGCTCACCGTTTGGCCGACAAGCCCCTCAGCGTGACACCGACAGAACACTGAGCGTGACACCAACAGGACATTGAGCATGACACCGACAGTACACTGAGCGTGACACCGACACGCCGCTCACCGTTTGGCCGACAAGCCCCTCAGCGTGACACCGACAGAACACTGAGCGTGACACCAACAGGACATTGAGCGTGACACCGACAGGACATTGAGCGTGACACCGACAGGACATTGAGCGTGACACCGACACGCCGCTCACCGTTTGGCCGACAAGCCCCTCAGTGTGACACCGACAAGACACTGAGCGTGACACCGACAGGACATTGAGCGTGACACGGACACGCCGCTCACCGTTTGGCCGACAAGCCCTACAGTGTGACATCGCCAGGACACGCCACTCAGCGTAACAGTTACTCTGTACTCACTGCTATTCTCAGTATCACAGGTTCGACACTCCCTGATCACCTCCGACCGGGACTACAAGAATCTTTGGGAACGATATCAGGAGATGAATGAAACCAAGGCTCAAATCTGTCAACTCTTGACTAGCAGAACAAGTGAGTTAACACACAAAACCCTTATCCCTCACCTCAGAGAGAGGAGAAGCTGCACTCCGTGACTGAGCTCGGGAATCCGTGATGTGATCTTGCGGAAGGAGCGACACCTGGGGTCTGACAACAAGTGTTTGTAATGGGACAGTGCGGAGGGAGTTTCACTCTGAGTTGACACTGGGAGTATGTGATGGCGTGATCAGGGGGGAGCTTAACTCTGAGTCTAAACCACGGCATGTGTCTGATGGGACGCAGAGAAGGGATTATCACTCTTTGATTGATCGCAGGACAGTAGAATGGGATGATGAGGAGAAACCACTTTGTGGCTGATGACGGCAATGCGTATTGAGACGATGACTAAAAGAGTTTCACTCCGTGTCTCTCCCCGGGAGTATCTGATGAGAGGGTGTGGAGGTTTCACCCTGTGTCTCACCATGGGAATTAGTGATTGCTCTGTAGGAAGATCAATTCTGCATCTGACTCCAGCAGTGTGTGATGGGTCGGTGTAGAGGGAGATTCACTCTGTGTCTGAACCCAGGAGTGTGTGATGGGACGGTGTGGAGGGAGATTCACTCTGTGTCTGACCCCGGGAGTGTGTGATGGGTCGGTGTAGAGGGAGATTCACTCTGTGTCTGAACCCAGGAGTGTGTGATGGGACGGTGTGGAGGGAGATTCACTCTGTGTCTGACCCCGGGAGTGTGTGATGGGTCGGTGTAGAGGGAGATTCACTCTGTGTCTGAACCCAGGAGTGTGTGATGGGACGGTGTAGAGGGAGATTCACTCTGTGTCTGACCCCGGGAATGTGCGATGGGACGGTGTGGAGTGAGATTCACTCTGTGTCTCACCCCGGGTGTGTGCGATGGGACGGTGTGGAGGGAGATTCACTCTGTGTCTGACCCCGGGAGTGTGTGATGGGACGGTGTGGAGGGAGATTCACTCTGTGTCTGACCCCGGGAGTGTGTGATGGGACGGTGTGGAGGGAGATTCACTCTGTGTCTGACTCCGAGAGTGAGTGATGGGACGGTGTGGAGGGAGATTCACTCTGTGTCTGAGCCCGGGAGTGCGTGATGGGTCGGTCTGGAGTGAGATTCACTCTGTGTCTGACAACGGAGTGTGTGATGGGACGGTGTGGAGGGAGATTCACTCTGTGTCTAACCCCGGGAGTACGTGATGGGTCGGTGTGGAGAGAGATTCACTCTGTGTCTGACACCGGACTGTGTGATGGGACGGTGTGGAGGGAGATTCACTCTGCGTCTGACCCCGGGTGTGAGTGATGGGACGGTGTGGAGGGAGATTCACTCTGTTTCTGACCCCGGGAGTGAGTGATGGGACGGTGTGGAGGGAGATTCACTCTGTGTCTGACCAAGGGAGTGCGTGATGGGTCGGTGTGTAGTGAGATTCACTCTGTGTCTGACACCGGAGTGTGTGATGGGACGGTGTGGAGGGAGATTCACTCTGTGTCTGACCACGGGAGTGAGTGATGGGACGGTGTGGAGGGAAATTCACTCTGTGTCTGACCCCGTGAGTGAGTGATGGGACGGTGTGGAGGGAGATTCACTCTGTGCCTGACCCCGGGAGTGCGTGATGGGTCGGTGTGGAGTGAGATTCACTCTGTGTCTGACACCGGAGTGTGTGATGGGACTGTGTGGATGGAGTTTCACTCTGTGTCTGACCCCGGGAGTGAGTGATGGGACGGTGTGGAGGGAGATTCACTCTGTGTCTGACCCCGGGAGTGTGTGATGGGACGGTGTGGAGGGAGATTCACTCTGTGTCTGACCCCGGGAGTGTGTGATGGGACGGTGTGGAGGGAGATTCACTCTGTGTCTGACTCCGAGAGTGAGTGATGGGACGGTGTGGAGGGAGATTCACTCTGTGTCTGAGCCCGGGAGTGCGTGATGGGTCGGTCTGGAGTGAGATTCACTCTGTGTCTGACACCGGAGTGTGTGATAGGACGGTGTGGAGGGAGATTCACTCTGTGTCTAACCCCGGGAGTACGTGATGGGTCGGTGTGGAGAGAGATTCACTCTGTGTCTGACACCGGACTGTGTGATGGGACGGTGTGGAGGGAGATTCACTCTGCGTCTGACCCCGGGTGTGAGTGATGGGACGGTGTGGAGGGAGATTCACTCTGTTTCTGACCCCGGGGGTGAGTGATGGGACGGTGTGGAGGGAGATTCACTCTGTGTCTGACCAAGGGAGTGCGTGATGGGTCGGTGTGTAGTGAGATTCACTCTGTGTCTGACACCGGAGTGTGTGATGGGACGGTGTGGAGGGAGATTCACTCTGTGTCTGACCCCGTGAGTGAGTGATGGGACGGTGTGGAGGGAGATTCACTCTGTGCCTGACCCCGGGAGTGCGTGATGGGTCGGTGTGGAGTGAGATTCACTCTGTGTCTGACACCGGAGTGTGTGATGGGACTGTGTGGATGGAGTTTCACTCTGTGTCTGACCCCGGGAGTGAGTGATGGGACGGTGTGGAGGGAGATTCACTCTGTGTCTGAACCCGGGAGTGAGTGATGGAACGGTGTGTTCGGAGATTCACTCTGTGTCTGACCCCGGGAGTGTGTGATGGGACGGTGTAGAGGGAGATTCACTCTGTGTCTGACCCTGGGAGTGTATGATGGGACGGTGTGGAGGGAGATTCACTCTGTGTCTGACCCCGAGAGTGAGTGAAGGGACGGTGTGGAGGGAGATTCACTCTGTGTCTGACCCCGGGAGTGCGTGATGGGTCGGTGTGGAGTGAGATTCACTCTGTGTCTGACACCGGAGTGTGTGATGGGACGGTGTGGAGGGAGATTCACTCTGTGTCTGACCCCGGGAGTGAGTGATGGGACGGTGTGTTGGGAGATTCACTCTGTGTCTGACCCCGGGAGTGAGTGATTGGACGGTGTGGAGGTAGATTCACTCTGTGTCTGACCCCGGGAGTGAGTGATGGGACGGTGTGGTGGGCGATTCACTCTGTGTCTGACCTCGGGAGTTTGTGATGGGACGGTGTAGACGGAGCTTCACTCTGTGTCTGACCCCGGGAGTGTGTGATGGGACTGTGTGGAGGAAGATTCACTCTGTGTCTGACCCCGTGTGGGTGTTGGGACAAATTGGATGGGGCTGCACTGTATGTCCGATACGGGAGTGTGTGATGGAACTGTGAGGTGCGAGCGCCTCTCTTTGTCTGAACGCTGGTGTGGGTGATGGCTCGGTGTGGAGGAAGCTTGACTGAGGGTCTGACCACGGGAGTGCGTGAAGGGAACGTGTGTTGGGAACCTCACCTTGGATCTCCGCCCTGCAGTGGAGGGAACTCAGTCTGCGCCTGACCACGGTCGTTTGCGATGGTGTGGAGGGACTTCAATCTTCTATCTCATCCAGGGAATTTGTGATTGATGCTGAGGGAGTTTCGCTGTGTGTCTGAACTGACAGAGTGTGTTGATGGATTGTGGAGTGGTCTGCCTCTGATCACTCGTGTGTGTGATGGTACAGAGTGGGATAGTGGAAGGACGACATTCAGCGTCTGAATTATAGTGGGCGAATTGGAACTGTGAGGGAGATTCACAGTTAATTTTTCCTGATTTCCAGAGCAAACTTGTTACAAGGATTGGGTCAGAAATGAAGATCGGTGTTATTTCATATCCACGTTTGAAACATCTTACCGTGGAGCGACGAAACAATGTTCAAACTACACATCGAGGCTTCTTCAATTAAATACAACAGAGGAAAAGGTACGTGTAACACCGTGAGGAGATTTATCCACAGCAATCTCACACTCCCGAGGTCAGACACCTACTGAATCTCCCACCGACCCGTCCCAGCACACACCCCCGGCGTCAGACACAGAGTGAATCTCCCTCCACACCGTCCCATCACACACTCCCGGGGTCAGACACTGAGAGAATCTCCCTCCACACCGTCACATCACACAGTCCTGGGGTAAGAAGCAAAGTACACCTCCTGCTAAGAATTAATACTGTAATTTTATTTTCACAGAATTTTTTTTTCAACGCTGTCTGCCATCAAAATAGAAAATACTGGATTGGAAAATGTAAAGACGGGTGAGGTTCGGACTTACAGGGCTCTGTGTTGTTGGACTGTGTCAGTGCGTTTTGATTGCAGACTGACAGAGGTTTCTGGTAAAGGAGAGGGTCAGTGGGACTAGTTTGGAGACTGACACGGGTCCAAGCAGAGAGTGGGAGAGTATGATTAGTATGGAGACGGTCACCGGGCTGTGGAGAGAGAGTGGTGTAGTTGGAACTGTCTGGAGACTGACACGGGGCCGCGGTGAGAGAGCGGTGTATTGGGAACAGTCCGTGAAAAACTCTCGTGGTGGTTTCCTGGATGTATTTTGCTTTTGTTGAGATTGTTTAACCCTTTTTGACAGGAAAGTGGCCTCTAATGTCCTGTACAAGACACACTCTGGGAACCTCCATTGCACTGAATGTAAATCGTCCAGTGGGCGATCCCCTTGCAATCGTAATGAACACCATTTCATCTGCGAGACGGCTGCATCTGTGTACCCGGATATTCCTGAGGAGATCCAGGATCTCTGTCGACATCCAATACGGGAGTTATCAATCATGTGACAACCCCCGCTATCTCCCCTGTCTCTCAACCCCACCGACAATTCCCCATCTGCCCCTCGGCCCTTCTTTACTCCCCTATTCCTCTATCGCACTCTCTCTCCATATCTCCTACCCTGTCTGACCCAATGCGATTTAAAGTGCCCCTCAGGCAAAATGAGCCAGCAATAACCCCCGATTTAATCCTGGCCTAATCACGGGACAAATCGCAATGACCAATTCGCCCACCGGCAGTCTTTCGCCCTCTCCTTTCCGGCTCCCTCCTACGTCTGTCTCCCCTATCTGATCAACTCGATCTCCCTCCTCTCGCTTGCCTGTCAGCACAATCCTGTGTCCTCAGATTCTCGATTCCACGACCCTAGGGACTGTGCGCATCCACCCTATCTGTGCACCCCGTCGTTTTTGCAGCTCTGCATCGTCACTCCTACGCTCCAAGGAAAAATGCCCCGACTTACCCCACCTCTGTTCATGCCTGTTCACACCGCGAGCACGGGAAATATCCTTGTAAATCTCCATCCAACCCTTTCCAGCTCAGTGCCATCTTTCGAACAGCAGGGCGACCAGGACTGGAAACCGTACTCCGAGCGCGGCCTCACCGACGCCCTGTACAACTTCAACGTGACGTCCTGTCTCCTGTGTCCGTGCCCGGACTGATGAAGGTCGGGTTGCCGAAGTTCCTGTCTGTCCGTGTCGCATGTATTCCACCGGAATAACGATCCGATTTTTATATCTCCGACTGAGATCAGTTCGGCACATATATGTAAAGTTAATGTAAATTACAGTGAATAAATAAATAAACAAACAAACAAATAAGTACATAAGTAAGTAAATAAATAAATAAATTCAGCGAAAATGTACAGGTGGGTTCATGTGATCGACATTGCATTGACGTAGGGAAGAAGGTGTTCCTGAATCGTTCAGATTTCAGGCTCCTGTGCCTCTTCCCGCTGGGAGTAATGATCAGGGAAATTGCCCCGTGCGGTGAGACGCGTCAGTGACGGATGCCACCTTTTCGAGTCGTCGCAGCTTGATGATGCCCGAGATGGTGGGGAGAGTTGTGGCCGTGATGTAGCCGGCTGTGTGCAGAACACGCTACAGCCTCCACACCAGGCGGCGATGCGACAAGTCAGAATACTTCCATCGATCAACCGAAGAAATTAGCGATTATTCAATGTGAATCTAAATCTACACGCGCTCCTAACTTTGTCATCCCTTCTGTAGGGAGGAAGCTATAGGTGGTGGTGAACCCAGGTGCAGGCTAAGATTCGAAATAAACAAGATGGCAGGAACGAAATTGAAAGTTTAAATCACAAACCACAGTTCACGATATGGATCTCTTACGGTTGAGCACAGAGTGCTCTGTCCGAGCCCCTGAACTGCAGACATTCCATGAAGGAATCTGACAGGCAATAATTGTAATTTTCAGTCTTGAAGGGAAAACCCCAGATAACCACACTCCCGGGAAGGGGCGTGCTGAAATTTAGATGCTTGTCCTTCAGAAGGGAGCATGACAGCTTCGTGTTGGCATGAATGCGTGGGGCCCCGGATAGATTTACTGAGATGCTGATATCCGTGCCGTGTACCTCATTTCAGCTCTCTCCAATGTAACCATATCTGGCTGGATCAGGTGAGAGGCCGAAACTGCTCACAATGGCCTCAGCAGCGCCTAAAAATTACATCCTTGCTTTATGTTTTTGATCCCGGGAAATGAATACTAACCTTGTATTTGCGCTCCTCGCCACCGACCTCTTAGGCACTACAGCCTGTTTGCCGGCAAAGGTTTTCAGTGCCCTTCCAGGTACACCATCGGGACCTCACGCCGTGGAGGGTTCACCCAGCTGAAGGACGATTCTTACAACTGTGTCCGAGGAAATGAGGGAATGAAGGAGTGATGACGTCTGACCCTCCACCCGATATTGATCTTTCGCTTCTGAGACTTTGTTGATTCCACACCACTTTCTCCCAGAGACTGCTATCTCAGCACCACGCCCTACTTACCACCCACTTCCTTGTCCACTTCTGTCCTCTTCCCTGAACTACATGTGAACACAACCACACGCAAAATCTCCCAGACATACACACAATTCAAAGCTAAGGAACGGCGTACTGCCTGGCATGATGGAAGGGAAGAAACTTCTGAACTCGGATGTGTGTTACGGGAACAGAAAAGCGGTTCTCTTGACTGAACGAGATTGATCGATGGTACGTGCTCTTTACAGGTAATATGGGTAGGAAGATGGCGGCGGTTCTGCAAAGCTCTGTATGTACATTCGTGGCCAGGAACAGAAAGAACAATCAATTTAACATCGGGCTGAAGACTTCGGGTCGGAACGGGGGATCAGATATTTGGATCTTTGGGCTCTCTTCCAAGGAATATCCGACCTCTACAGACGAGACGGTTTCATTTCCATTCAATTTAAGCTTAATTGTAATTCCCTCTTACATGAACACCCATGTCTACACCAAGGACCAAGCTGCAAAATACACATCAACAGCCGCACACGGCACAAAGCTCACATAATATGTAAAATATAGAGAGCAATGAAACACGTGTGGCATATCTGGAAAAACATTTCTGCAATATGTACACACACACACACACACACACACACACACACACACACACACACACACACACAGGCGCCCATAGGCTCCGATATATGAAGCTACATGAGTCCCAGGGGACAATGAATGCCAACAAAATCTGCAATCGACCGGAACAAAGCTTGTCTTCTGCTGAACTATCACTAGGGGGCGGTAGAGCCTCCTGCATGGAGGTCACGCCACAGCGCCTGAATGGCGTGCAGCACCTTCATTTCCTCAGGCATTAGCCATTCTCTGACTTTGCCCCTGAACTAGGATGGAACTAAAATCCCAGCGGGAATGTTTGCCAATAAAATGGGGAGTGATGCTGTTTAAACCAGAATTGCAGGGGGATGAACACCAGAAAGGCATAGCATGTAGTGGAGTGGTTTATCGAACAAAGTCTGAAAGCAAAAGGCTGATCCTGCTGGGACATGTTCTGAGCTGGTTGCTTTTCAATACAGGAAGCAGTGTACGAAAGCAGATGAGCTGATGGCAGGGGCCAACACCCGGAAGCATGATATTTTAGAATAGAGAGCAAAATCGATGAGCAGAGGTCGGATTTTTTTTTTTTTTTTGTTTCTTTTCTCTGGAGCGGGGCTGTCTGAGGGAACAGTGGACAGTTGTTATTATCATTACGAGAGACACAGATAGAGCAGACGTCAGGTATTTATAGCCCTAGGATGGAAATGTCTAATCGCAGAGCACCCTCATTAAGGTGAGAACACGTAATTTCAAGCGTTGATGAGTTCGGAAAGTTTCTGTAGTCACAGAGAGTGAATTATGATTGCCAGCGCTGGTTGTGGAGAGAGATTCACAGGGGCGTTTAAAAGGCTCTTGAACAGGCACGTAGGTGTGCAGGGAATTGACGGAAACGGACGTTCAGTCACCAGAAGAGCTTCAGATTAATTGTTCTCTTCTGAGATATACGTTCTCTGTTCAGTAGAAAGAGCAGAGAGAGAGATTTTAACTCATTGTTATAAACATAGAAAACCTGCAGAACAGTACAGGCCATTGGGCCCATAAAGTTCTCTCGAACTAGTCCTTACCTGAGAAATTATCTCGGGTTACTCATCGTCCTCTAGGGGAAGAGCAGGGTGTTTGGCGCATCAGGGAATTTGACGATCAATTAACAAACACAAGGAAAAGCCACCACTAAGAGCAGAGGCTGTGAACGGGACAAACAACATTCACCGTGACAGAGACACTGAAGGATTCTTCACAGTGTTTCGGTGTCACCGACACAAACCCCACCGTGACACGAATACGCCCCTCATCGGGACACCGACAAACGGACACGCCCTGCCCCGTAACAGGAACTCACCATTCAATGATACTGACGCAGAGTTTTGCGGTTCACCGTAGCACGGGAACACACCTCCAGGTATGAATAACTCCCTCCCTTACCAAAACCCCTCCTCTTCTCTGACAACCTCAACCTCTCTAGCACTATTCCTCATCTCCGTTATGGACTCACTGTGCAACATTACTCCAGCCTCTGACACCACGATCTCCCTTGCAAGTTACCCCGTCTCCGTCACCAATTCCCTTCCTTCCTCATCTCTCAGCACAGCATTCCGTCTCTATGATTCTTAAATGTGTGAGTGAGTCGCCGGAGGTCCTGGTACATAATGGTAACAATAGCATCGGTATGTATGTGAAGGAGGTTACACAAAGTGAGGTCAGTGATTCAGTGATTAAATTTAAGGACAGGACCTCTACCCGTCCCAGTGAGACAAGGCAGAGGAAGGACATACAGTTTATCACGTGTCTCAAAAGCAGGTGTAGCTGTGAAGGCTTCACAATTGATGATAATTGTGTCTTTTCCATGGAATGTGGGATCTGGTCAGAAGCGATAGAAGACGGTTGGCACCTAAGCTGTAGGGGAACGAATATCCGGGCGGGAAGGTTTGCAGTGCTGGGCATGAGAGTTTTAGAGGGAGTTGTTAAACTCCAGTTGCAGGGGCTGGGTCTCAGAGTTCCAGAGCAGAGAGCGGAGTCAATGTGGAGACAGATATAAGACCTCAACGGCTGTAATCCATCTGTTTAGCATAATGCTACTAGTGTCCTGAGCTGATCAATGCTGGAAGATTTAAATAAAGGATGGGGAGTTCAGGGCATGAATCAACACATTGAATTCTGATATTGTAGCCATTATTGAGAGTTGGTTGCAAGAGGAGCAGGCAGGACAGCACGATTTTTCGGGTTTTCCTATTTTAAGACGTGAGGAAGCGGAAAAATTAAAGGAGGAGCGGTGACATTACCTGGCAGAGATTACGTCACCGCAGCGCACTGTACGAACAGACAACAGAACTCGCCCAAGTGAGGTTTGATGGGAAGAAATGTGGAATAAGAAATTTATGACAATGTATATGACAGTCCAATGGATTGGGATAAGCAAAAAATGTCGAGAGATGTTAGACTGTTGCAGGAAAACAAGATTGTGAATACTGGTGATTTTAGCTTTCCACCTATTGACTGTGAGTCGCATACTGCAAGAGGATCAGTGGGCTAGAGTTTGTCAAAAATGTCCCAGGGAAGATTCCTTAATCCGTACGTAGAAAGCCCAACGAGAGAGAGAGCATTATTGATCTCCTACAACGGAATGAAACAAGGCAGGGGCACAGTTTGTATCTGGTGGTCACAAAGTCATTAGCTTTACGGCGATTATGGAGAAGTGTGGGACTGCCCATCGGGTGTAGATTCTAACCTGGAGCAAAGCCAACTCTACATTGGGTCAGAAAGGATCTGGAAAGTGGGGATTTGGACAAGCTGTGTTCTGGCAAATATGTACTTGGTAATTTAGAGCCCAAAAACTCTTACAGCGGGACGCTTTAAAGAAAGGAAGTTGAGCTCAGGGCATGAATCAATACATTTAATTATAACTTTGTAGCCATCGTTGAGAATTGGGTGGAGGAGCAGCTAACAGGATATCACGTTATTTCGGGGATCCTTATTTTCAGACGTGCGAAAGCGGAAAGAGTTAAAGGAGGAGTGTTGACAACAGCAGGCCTGAGAAAATGTCACTGCAGTACACATTTAGGACAGACAAGAGAACTCGTCTAAGTGAGGCATTGTTGGTGGAAATGAAGAATGCGCAATGTATGACAATGTTCTTTGGGCTTTATTACAGACCAGCAAACTCTGACCTTAAAACTGTGAATGTGGTTGTTGTCGCAACTAATCTCTGTGGTTAACGTCTACTTGCGTTTACCTGAAAAACACCCCTCATAATTTTGTATACCTCTATCAAATCTCCTCTCAATCTTCTACATCCTAAAGTGTCCAGCCCTAACCGATTCAATCTTTCCTTTTCACTCAGATCCGGCAGATCCAGCAGATCCAGCAATATCCTTGCAAATTTTCTCCGTACTCTTTCAACCTGCTTTCCATCTTCCCGGTAGGTGGGTGACCAAAACTGCACACAATACTCCAAATTAGGCCTCACCGATGTCCTAGACGATTTCAAAGTAACATTTCATCTCCTGTAATCAGAAATTTGATGTATGAAGGCCAATGTCTCAAAAGCTTTTTTTTGCGATCCTGTCTAACTTTGACACCGCTTTGATCGAGTTATAGACCTGTATTCCTCCCATTCCGTCCTCTGCCTTGCACGACTCATCGGTTCACACACACGCACGCACACACACACACACACACACACACACACACACACACACACACACACACACACACACACACACACACACACACACACACACACACAATCTGCGAGAGAGACACAAACTCCGAGACGACTGGGACGCAGAAGGAATTGTGAGAGGCGAGGAAGGGAGCTTCGATCTGTCTCTGACTCCCGTAGCGAGTGCCTCGATTGAGCCCAAGGAGGGGAGCTTCACAAACTATCTGAATACAAGAGCATGATATGGGATGGTGTGGATGGAGCTTCCCTTTAGTGGCTGAACCCTGGCAGTGCGTCATGTGACAGGGTGGTCGCAGTTTCACTCGACGTCTATCTCCCGCTTTGTGCGATGAGATAGTGTGTCTGGAGCTTCATTTCTTCTCTGACACCGGTTGTGTGCTTTGGGATGGGGAAGAGAGGGCTTCTCTGTGTCTGAGCCCGGGAGTGAGTGATAGGACAATTAGAAAGGAACTGCACTCCATGCCTTATCAAGGAATTGTGTCATGGATCGTTGGGGAGGGAGCCTCTCTCTGTGTCTGACTCCGGGAGGGTAGATAGGATGGTATGGAGTGAGCCTCCCTCTGTGTTTAAGTCAGACAGACACATGGTATCGGCGTCTCCAAGCAGAGAGCAGGAGCCCGGTAAATGTCACTCACACGGGTGGGCGAGTACAGATTAAAAAGCAGCGATTCCCGGTAAGACCTGTGAGGAAATTCTCACCGGTCATATCTCTGGCACCGAGCATGGTCCTGTGAGTCAGAATGGAAGCAGGGTGGGGAAGATGAGGCGAACTGTAGTGAAAGGGGCTTCGGATATTTGTTTCTTTGGGTTCTCTTCCAAAGAATGTGCAACCGGTACAGAAGAGACGGTTTCAATTCAATACAAGTTGCATTACAATTCAACCGTACATGAATACCCATGAATACAAACAAGTGAGTCTCCGTTACTGCAGGTCAAAGGTGCTAAACACAAAACCAAGTGTCACACACGGCACAAAGCACATATAGCATGTAGATGATCGAAAGATAGCAAGCGGGTGCAGAATATCAGTAAATTACATTCATGTATTATTTCATATGTTTCTCAGGCTGAGGGGAGAGTTGATGCAGGTCTCTAACATGACGAGAGACAGAGATAGACCCGTCAACCGGGGCATTTCTCCCCGAGAGAGAAATGTCTAATACCACGGAGTGACAGGGGAGAGGGAGTATCTTTTCAGGAGACGTGCGGGGCAAGGTTTTGTTACCACAGAGAGCGTGGGTGATAGGCATGTGATGCTAGGGGTGGCGGTGGAGGCAAATTGATAGGGGTGTTTTACAGGCTTTTTGACAAACACGTGGATAAGCACGTTTTGGAGGGAGAGGAACATTGTGCCTGTGAAGACAAATTTGCTATGAAGTATTACTGGTGTAGCAAATATTTCGGGACAAGGGGCCTGGTCTGTTCTGTGATTTACACTCACTGCTCTGCATGAGCGAAAGATAGTAATTTGAATTCAGAGGATGGGAAGAACAGTGGAGGGGTAGATCATGGAATATGACGATGGATTGACAGAAACAAGGAACGATTTTTTTTCCCACAGGCTGTATGGACAGTGAACGACCTACAAGGAGAGGCCGATCAGACCCAAGCATATTGCTAATCTGCGTTTTAACAGCGACCCTCATTATCACGGGTATCTGCTGGAGGAATTGTGGTGAATCTCACACCGGTCGGAACGACCAAACCGCAGAGAATAGAAAATGGCCACTGTAACAGCGACACATTCCCAACATTACCCAGAAACACCCTTTAATGTGATATCAACACACCGCTCACTGTGGTACTGACGGGTCTCTCAGCATGTCCACCACTCACCCCTCACGGTGACACCGACAAAACCCCCACCAACACATCCCTCAACATGATACCGACACAGAACCTAACGTAATAACGAGTCTCTGTCACACTGACACGCCTCTCGCCATGGCACCGACAGGTGACGCACTGTGACGTGAACACATCCATCACTGTGACACAGACACGTCCATCTCTTTGAACCAGACTCATCTCTTATCATGACAACAAAAGCCACTCCACCGAAACACCGATATAACTCTCACCGTCACAAAGACTCATCACTCACCGTGACACCGACAAGCCCTCAGAGCGTCACCCACACAGACCCCACCGCGCCAAAAAACACTACACTTACTACGACGCCGACACATCCACCTTGACCACAACTGGTCCTTCCCCGTGACACAGACGCACCCTTCACCGTGACATCGACATTTTTTTCCACTGTCACACAAATACACCAGACACAATGACATTGACGAGTCTCTCACGGCAACACCGTCAAACCTCACACTGTGACCTCGACATAGAGATACACCGCGATGTGACCCGGTACTCCCGGTGCGCCGCAGGTGTCGGCTCTATTCCCACAACTGCTCAGGATATATATTTACGATCTGGAAGAGAGGTCCGAGTATAGTGTCCCGAAGATGGCTGATGGTACACAACTGTTCACGATATACATTAACGGTCTGGAAGACAGGATCGAGTGTTGTGTACCTAAGTTTGCTGATGATAATAAATTGACTGGAAAAACAATTTTTGCAGAAGATACTGAGAGTCTACATAGAGATATAAATAGTTTATGTGGCCGAGGGACTGGCAGACGGAATACAATGTTGGTAAATGGGATATCATCCACTTTGGCAGGAAAAAAATACAGAAGAGCAGATTATTATTTAAATGGTAGATGATTGAAGCATGCTGCTGTGCAGAGGGAGTTACAAGTTGAGGGGCTGAACTAAAGCGCAGGGAGGTTATGATGGAAATGTACAGGGTCCTGGTGGAGCCACACCTGGAATGCTGCGGGCAGTTCTGGTGTCCTTACTTGAGGAAGGATATACTGGACTTGGAGGAGGTGCAGAAGAGGCTCAGTAGGTTCACTTCGGGGATGGCGAGTGGGAGAATATGAAGAGATATTGAGTCGCCTGGCTCTCTACTCACGGAAATCCAAAGAAAGAGAGGAGATCTTAGAGAAACAGATAAAAAGAGATAGATAAGATAGAAGCAGGGAAGCTGTTCCACTGGGAGCTGAGACGAGAATGAATGGACGATGTCTCCAGTTTCTCCTAATGCGAGGATCGAGGAAGCGAGGAAGGTAGGAGAGAAAGGGAGTGAGAGATATGGTGGGGAAAGGGGAGAGTGATGGAAGTATGGAGAAAGAGAACGAGAGAAAGAGAGAGTGAGTGAGTGAGAGAGAGATAGGGAGAAGAAGGGCCACTGGATGCGGGAGGCGAGGAAATCCTGTGGATGCAGCCAGTTTACTTCACTCGGAGGGCGGCGTGAACTCACTCAATTCGGTGCGTGTTCGGGCTTTGACCTGATCGTGGCTTCTCACGGACTGAAGGCCTGGAGCCCTGGCGATGAGCAGGAACAGACCAACATCCAACCCATGAACCAACGGTGGATGCATATCTCCCGGGAAATGCAAGTTATGTATGAGTGACACAAATCCCTCCGACATTCCCTCCTGCCCTCAATATTTTCTCTCTTCCTTCCATTCCTTTTCTTTTTCTCCCCCTGTTTATCGTCCGCTCTCAATCCTTCATATTCCTCTCCTCCATCCCTTCCCACGGTTCTCTTTTCACTCTCTGAAGCCCTCTCTCTCCCCTTCTCTCTCCTCCACTCTGCCTCTTCTCTTTCCGGCTCCCCCCTCCCTCTCTTGCTCCCGTTCACCGCCTCTTTTCTCCCGCTTTCCCAATTTTTCGCCGGAAGTCACCCTCTATTCTGTACATCCCTCCTCCCTACTCCTGTTTCCCCATTTCTGTCACGCTTATCTTCCATCTCTCTCCACACACTACCCCTTCTCTCACCCCCTGGACCTTCTGTACACTCCCGCTCACCTCTTCTCCGTTGATCCCTAATCTTTCCCTCTCACCCCTCCCTCTCTTTCTCCACACTGTCAATATTCTCCCAGCTCCCACCACTCTAATGTCTCTCAGCAACTCACTCCCATTTCCGCATTCTCTGTCCTCTCCGCAATTCCTCCCCCTGCTCTCGGTTCCTCTCTTTATCAGCTGTCCACCTGGTGTTTGCTGGTGTCGGTTTGACCGCCTTCTCATCACGGGTTTCCTCTGACAACGGTCGTTTTCAGCTCAGAGACGCAGAGAGTCCTGTACAAGATGGATGAGGGCAACGTGAGGTTTGCAGAAACGGATGCACAGTCTCCTTCCAACGGTGAGTGGGTCGGATAAAAACGGGGGTAGAGAGCTCCATTCCGTGTTTGATCCCGGGTGTGTGTGATCTGACGTGTGAAGGGAGCCTCACGGACTCTCAATGTTCTGTCCCCAGCTGAACCTGATGTGTCGTACGTGGAACTTAATCTCAGGACCATCTCTGTTCCCCGGCTCCGGACAGGTGGAGGTCAGTTTCATCTCTGTCAGTTTGACCGCCGTTAGGTGACGTGTTCGCTCATGTCGGGAGATCTCAGGGAAGGCGCTCAATTGAACCTAACCATCAGTCAGAGGGACCCCACGAACCCACGATCCCTGGGTTCACTATTCTGTCCCCAGCTGAAAGGTGGGATAGGCGATGAGGAGGGAGCACTGTTGGAGGATTGGCGCAGAGCCTGCACTCGGGGTGGGGGAGTGGAGGTATAGAGGGAGTCATATGGAATAGGATGAAGAGAGAGTATTGTGGGAGGAGTCAGTAAAGAGCGAATGTCATAGCAAGGGCGTTATGTTAGTTGTACTGCGGGAGGGGTGTTGAGCAGGAGACATTAAGAAAGGAGCGCTGTGGGGATGGCAGAGAGCAGGAAAAACCGAGCGAGGACTGATGAGGATATAGGACAGTGGGAGGGACGCAATATAAAATTAAAATCTCACTCTACTCTTACTTACCCCAGTCTCTATTCCCTCTCTCCATCTCCTCACTGCCCTCTTTCTCCTACTACCTCACTAACCCTCTACCAATTTCCCCCGTTCTCGCCCGTCCCTCTTGTTCATCCTCTCTCTCCACATTTTCTCACACTTCTTCCTCTATTCCCCTTCTCTCTCGACTTTCACCTTACGTCTTTGCCTCTCTCCATCTCTCAACCCCTTCTCTCCCCACTCTTTCCCTCATCTCACACTTTCTACCGACTCTCTCCTTCATTCTCTCTCTGTTCAAACGCTCTACAGCCCCTCTATCACACCGCCCCTCTCCCGCTCTTCCTCTTCCCGCATCCTCTCGCTACCTATTATCTCTCTCAATTGATTTCCGTGTCCATCCCCTCTCGCTCCCCCCCCCCACCATTTTCCACTCACTACCACTCCACACACTCTCCTTCTCTCTACCCACCAGTCCCCTCTTTCTGCTTCGCGCACTCTCCGGTCTCTATTATCCTTCTGTTTTCCCCTCTCTCACTCTGTCTCCCTCGCTCTCCTTGTCTCTTCACCCGTCCACCTTGTCCTCACTTCTACCTCTCCCCACTTATTCTCTCTCTCACCCCTGTCAATGTTCCTTCACTCATCGTCTTCCATCCATTTGCTTCTCTCTCTCTCTCTCTCTCTCTCTCTCTCTCTCTCTCTCTCTCTCTCTCTCTCTCTCTCTCTCTCTCTCTCTCTCTCCCTCTCTCTCTCTCTCTCTCTCTCTCTCTTTCTCTCACTCACACACACACACACACACACACACACACACACACTCACAAACATATTCTCCGTCTTTCCTCCCCAGACCGTCTGATCTCCACCTATGCAGAACTGAACTTTTCGAAAGCCGAACCCCTCATTGCTGAGTTTGAGGATCACCGCAACGTCTCGCATCCTGGCGAGCAAACAATCACTGCACAGACAGGTCAGTGGTCGCAGTATTGACGTCATTCTGGAGAGTCTCACAAGTCATGCCCGCAAGTCTCCACGTTCCTAATGTACCCGAATAAACCACTTCCTCCGGCAGCTCGTTCCATAGACGTTATAACATATGGGTAAACATAGAAACATAGAAAATCTACCGCACAGTACAGGCCCTTTGGCACACTAGCTTATGGCGAACATGGCCCTACCTTAGAAATTACTAGCCTTACCTATAGCCCACTATTTTACTATGCTCCATGTATCAATCTAAAAGCCTCTTAAACGACCCTATCTTATTCGCCACCACCACCGTTGCCAGCAGTCCACTCAACGCACCCTCCACTCTCTGAGTTAAAAAAAACTTACCACTGACATCTCCTCTATACCTACTCCACATCACCTTGAAACTGTGTCATCTTTGGGAACCATTGCAGCCCTGGGGGAAAGCCTCTTACTATCCAAATGATCAATGCCTCTCATCATCTTTTACACGTCTGTCAGCTCTAACTCATAGTCCTTCGCTCCAAGGAGAAAAGGCCACGTTCACTCAACCTATTCTCATAAGGCATTCTCCCCAATCCAGGTAAAATCCTTATAACTTTCCTCTGCACCGTTTCTACGGTTTTCCCATCCTTCCTATAGTAAGGCGACGAGAGCTGAGCACAGAACTCCAGGTGAGTCTTAGCAAGTTCCTATAGAGCTGCAACATTACATCTTGGCTCGTAAATTCACTTCCACGATTGATGATGGCCATCGTAACCGCAGAGTCAACCTGTGCAGATGTTCTGAGCGTCCTAGGGACTCGTACCCCAAGATCCCTCTGATCTTCCACACTGCCAAGTTTCTTACAATTAATACTATATGCTGCCACCTTATTTGACCTACCAAAATGAAGCACATCAAACTTATCTGGGTTGAACTCCATCTGCCACTTCTCAGCACAGTTGTGCATTTTCTCAATGTCCCGCTGTAATCACTGACAGCCCTCCACACTATCCACAAAACCTCCAACCTTTGTGTAATCTGCAAACCTACTAGCCCATCTCTCCACTTCCTCATCCAGGGCATTTATAAAAATCACCATGAGTAAGGGTCCCAGAACAGATTCCTGAGTCACTGCACTGGTGACAACCCTCCATGCAAAACATGACCCGCCTACAACCACACTTTGCCTTCTGTGGGCAAGCCGGTTCTCGATCCACAAAGCAATGACGCTTGGATCCCATGCCTCTTTACTTTCTCAACAAGCCTTTTGCATGGGGTACCTTATCAAATGCCTTACTGAAACCCATATACAGTACATCTACTGCATTTTCTTCATCAATGTGTTTAGTCAAATCCTGATAAAATTCCATCTGGCTCGTAACGCACAACCTGCTCTTGACAAAGCCATGCTCACTACTCCTAATAATGATATACCTCTCCAAATGTTCAAAAATCCTGCCTCTCAGGATTCTCGCCATCAGCTTACCAACCACTGGGGTACGACTCACTTGAGTATGATTTCCCGGGCTATCTCTACTTCCTTTCGGGAATAATGGAACAACATCATCAACCCTCCAATCCTCCAGAACATCTCCCGTTTCCATAGATCATACAAAGATCATCACCAGAGGCTTAGCAATCTCCTCCATCGCCTCCCATAGTAATCTGAGGTACATGCCATCCGGTCCCGGCGACTTATCCAACTTGTTGCTTTCCAAAAACTCCAGCACATCCGTTTTCTTCATATCTAAGTGCTGAAGCTTTTCAGTCTGCTGCGTCATAACTACTGTCAAGAAGATTATTTTCCATAGTGAATACCGAAGCAAAATGTTCAATAAGTACCTTCGCTATTTCATCCGGCTCCATACACAGTTAGCCCACTGTCACATTTGATAGGTCCTATTCTTTCACGTCTTATCCTCTTACTCTTTTCATACTTGTACAATCCCTTGGGGTGCTCCTTAATCATACACGCCAAGTCTTCACTTGGCCCCTTCTGGCTCTCCGAAATTCCCTTTTAAGTTATTTCCTGTTAGCCTTACAATCTTCTAGATCTCTAACATTACCTAGCTCTCGGACCCTTTTGCAAGCTGTTTCTATCCTTCTTGACTAGATTTAGTACAGCCTTGGTACACCACTGTTCCTGTACCTTACCATATCATCCCAGTCTCATTGGAATGTGCCTATGCAGAACTCCACACAAATATCCTCTACACATTTGCCAGATTTCATCCGTACTTTTTACTCGTATCATCTGTTTCTTATTTAAGATTCCAATTTCCTGCCTGATAGCCTCGTAATTCCCCTTACTCCAGTTAAACGTTTTTCTAACTTGTCTGCTCCTATCACTCTGCAGTGCCGTTGGATAGGTGATAGAATTATGATCAATCTCTCAAAAATGCTTTCCAACTGAGATTTCTGACACTTGGCCACGTTGATTCTCCAATACCAAATCAAATACAGCCTCTTCTCGTGTAGGCTTCTCTATCTTCCTGAACACAGCTAATAAACTCTACCCCATATAAACCCCTTGTTCTAGAGAGATGTTAATCGATACTTGGGAAAGTAAAATCTCCCATCGCGACAATTTTGATAGTATACATTTCCAGGATCTGTTTCCATATCTGATCCTCAATATCCCTGTTACTCTTGGGCGGCCTATAAAATAAAACTGTAAATTTATTGACCACTTCCAGTTCCAAACCTCCACAAAAGAGACTCATTAGACAATCCCTCCATAGCGTCCACCTTTTCTGCAGCCGATGCTACACAGATATGTGGAGGAACTGCTAGTGTTGAAGAAACAGAGAGACTTCGGTAGTTTAGAAGAATGGAGAAAGAAGTGGTAAATGAAATACAGTGTTGGAAAGTATATGGTCATGCACTTGGATGGATGAAATAATTCAACAGACTATTATTTAGATGCGGAGAAAATTCAAAATGTAGAGATGCAAACGTACTTGGGAGTACTTGTGCAAGGTACCCTAAAGATTAATTTCCAGTTTCGGTCGGTGGTGAAGAAAGCGAATGAAATGTTGACATTCAGTTCTAGATGTACAAAATATAAGAGCAGGGATGTGTTTATGAGGCACCAAAATTCACTCATAAGACCACACTTAGAGGTTTGTTTTTGCTGTTTTAATCTCCATATTCATACTGATATCATAGTCAATAGACAATATATTCAGGAGTAGGCCATTGGGAAACTGGAGCCAGGAGCGGCAGTCAATGTGATCATGGCTGATCATCCACAAACAGTAACCCGTTCCTGCTTTCTCCCCAGATCCCTTGACTCCGCTATATTGAAGAACTCTATCTAACTCTTTCTTGAATGCATCCAGAGAATTGGCCTCCACTGTCTTCTGAGGGACAACATTCCATAGATCCTCATCTCTCTGGGGGAAAGTGTTTTTCCTGAACTCCGTTCTAAATGGTGTACCCCTTATTCTTAAACTGTGGCCTCAGGTTCTGGGCTCCACGAACATCGGGAACGTATTTCCTGCCTCTAACGGGTCCAAGCACTTAATAATCTCATATGTCTCAATCATATCCCCTCTCATCCTTCTACATTCCAGTGTATGCAAGCCCTGTCGATTCAATCTTTCAACATATGACAGTCAAGCCATTCTGCGAATTAACCTTGTGCCTACGCTGCACTCCCTCAATAGCAAGAATATCCTTCCTCAAATTTGGAGACCAAAACTGAACACAATGCTCCAGCTGTGGTCTCACCAGGGCCCTGTATAACTGCAGAAGGAACTCTTTGCTCCTATACTCAACTCTCCTTGATATGAAGGTTAACGTGCCATAAGCTTCCTTCACTGCCTGGTGTACCTGCATGTTTACTTTCAGTGATTTATGTACAAAAACACCTAGATCTCGTTTTACATCCCCTTTTCTTAACTTGACACCATTCAGATATTAGTTCCCCCTTCCTGTTCTTGCCACCAAAGTGGTTAACCTCACATTTATCCACATAAAACTGCATCTGCCATGCATCTGGCCACTCACGCAACCTGCCCAAGTCACTCTGCACTCTCCTATCATCCTCCTCATATTTCACACCGCCACCAGCTTTGTGCCTGCAAATTCGCTAAGGTACGTTTAATCCCTTCATCTAAATCATAAATGTATATTGTAAATAGCTGCGTTCCCAGCACCGAGCCTTGCGGTACCTCACAAGTCACTGCCTGCCATTCTGAAAAGGATTCGTTTATCCCTATTCTTTGTTTCCTGTCTGCCAACCAGTTTTATATCCATGTTAGTACCCGACCCCAATACCATGTGCTCTAATTTTGCCCACTAATCTCCTAAGTGGGGCCTTATCAAAGGCTTTCTGAAAGTGCAGGTACACGACATCCACCGGATCTCCCTTGTTCATTTTCAGAATTACATCCTCAAAAAATTGCAGACGATTATTCAGGCATGATTTCCCCTTAGTTCCATTCGAGAGGGTTGAGGGAAGATTCCCGAGAATGATTCCAGGAACGAAAGGTTTTCCGCATGAGAAACGTTCGGCAGCTCTTGGGCTGTGCTCCCGGGAGTTCAGGAGAACGAGGGAGGATCTGATAGAAACATTCCGAATGATAAAAGTCCAGGACACACTAGATATGGAAATGTTCCTTCCCGTGGTGAGGGATTCCAGGACAAGAAGGCACAACTTCAGGATTGAAGCTCATTCTTTTAGAACTTAGATGCGGAGAAATTACTTCAGTCAGAGGGTGGAAAATCTGTGGATTTTTTTTTACTACCAGCACCTGCGGAAGCCAAGCTACTGGGTGCATCTAAGGCAGAAATAGACAGGTCCTTGAGGAGACAGCGTTTCAAAGAGTATAGGAAGAAGGCTGAGGAGTGGGGATGACGAGAAGTATTAGATCAGCCCATGCTTGAATGGAGGAGCAGACTCGATGGCCCGAATGGCCTACTTCTGCCACCTAATCTTATGGTCTTATGGTCGTGTGGTCTCTCCACAGCTGCGCAAGAACGGAAGTCGAAAGTGAAGATCGGAAATAGACCGTACCGTCTGATCTGCCGACTCTGCCTTGTTACAGCCGCCCTCATCGTGACTGTGGTCGGACTGTCGATCCATGGTGAGTGGAATGGGCTCCCGGTGGAGTCAGACGCTAAATAATGACACCCACACGCCCCTCACTGTAACACCGTTTAAAACCCATCACCAAAACACGGACACACCGCTAACCGTAATAAAAACACGGACTTAACCATAACACAATGAAGACACTTGCTATTCACTATAATATCAGCAGCACTGTCACGGTCACGAACTTCAATTAGACACAAGAACACTCCTAACCGCGACACTGACACGACCATCTCCGGGACACACACATGACAGTCGCACTGTCCGCAACGCACCCCTCACTGTAACATCGACATTCTCCTGACCGTATCACTGATAAACTCCTCAGTGCCACAACAAAAAACACCTCACAGTGACACCGACACGCTCTTCACCGTGACACTGGGGAACAATACACCGGGACACCTTCTCGCTCCTCATCGTGATCCGCTCTGCACCGCACCATGACAAATGCACACACGTCACTGTAACACCCCTTACCGAGACGGTACCGGTACTCAACATAACACCGATGCACCGCTCACTGAGGCAATTACCCACGCCTCACCCTGACACAGGGAAACCCCTGAACCTGATACCGACACCTAAATTCCCAATGATATCGACATATTCTTCTCTGTGACACAGTCACAGAGTTCAGCGTGATACTCTTACACACACCGGGGCAATGACATGTCTCTCACCGTGACACAGACACACTTGAAAACAACACACCATGACACAGACACTCCACCCACGGTGAAACGACAAGGCCCTTCACCCTGACATTTTCTTCGCCTTGACATCGAGATACACTTTATTGTGTACCGGTACACCTCTCACCGAGGCACGGAGACTCCTATCACAGTGACACCGACACGTCCCTCACAGCAACTCGGACATTCCCCGCACGATACTGACGCAGATCCACAAAACCATCATCGGGACATTGATATACCCCTCAGCGTGACACAGACACGCCCCTCAAGGTGGCGCCTCCCAATGAGCCACAAGCGCATCCTTTAGATATTTTTGTATTATGAGGACACTCGTTTATTGTCATTGAGAAATGCATGCATTAAGAAATGATACAATGCTCCTCCAGAGTGATATCACAAAATTAAAATAAAAGACAAACCAAAGACAAACAGTGACAAAAGCACATAATATAGTCACAGTAGTGCAAAGCAATACCGTAAATTGATAAAAAAACACACCATGGGCACAATTTAGTAAAAAGGTCTCCAGTCCCGATCGACTCCAATAGTCCCGATATCAGGCAGCAAAAGGGAGTATCTCTCCCTGCCATAAACTTCCAGGCACTGCCAACTAATGCCTCGAAAGTACCCGACGACGGCCGACACGGAGTCCGTCCGAAAACTTCGAGCCTCCGACAAGTCCCTCTGATATCGCCCCCCGAGCGGAATCCTCTGTGGAGCCCCTTCGACCTCGTCCCGGCCGCCGAAACAAGCAAAACGTAGGTCTCAGCGGCCTTCTTCTCCGGAGATTGAATACCGCACAGTCGCAACGGCAGTGAAGCGGGTATTTCAATAGTTTCTCCAGATGTTCCTACACGCTCTCACGTCTGTCTCCATCAAATCAGGATTGTGCACGTATCCCTACTTAACAAGTAACAGATATCCATCTCCAGAGAGGCCGCGCGCGCTGCGTCGCGCCGCCATTTTCTCCTCCTTTACTGGGATACCCTTCACCGTCACACTGACACAACACTCTCTGTGACCAGTTCGGTAGCGCGATACTGACTCACGTGTCACTGCAAACGCGAAACATCCTTCAACATCTCTCTCAGTATCGCAGATTCGTCAGTCTAAGGTCACCACGGATCGAAACTACCATGATTTAAACTCAACCCTCCAATCCAAGCTTTCTGCGCTCAACGCTAATCTGTCCGTTATTGAACGAATGCAGAGCGATCTCCATCACCACTTCACTGAGATGGAAACGAAGTACAGATCTGTCAACGAAACCAAGGCTCAAATCTGTGAATTTTTGACAAGCAGAAGAGGTGAGTCATCATTCCACTCTTTCACTTGCTCCTCGTCATAGGGCAGGCATGGAGAGAGGAAGAATCACTCTGTGCTTGACATCGGGAGTGTATGGTTCTGGTATGGAGGGTGATTCACTCTGTTTGACCCGGTGAGTGTATGATGGTGCAGCTTGCAGGAAGTTTCACTCTGTCACTGAACCCAGGAGAGTGTGACGGGACGTTGTGGATGTGGATTCACTCTGTGTCTGACCACGGGATTGTGAGACGTAACATTACAGCCTTACTCTGTGTCTCCTTCCGGGAATGTCTGATGGGACTGTATGAATCCAGCTTCATTCTGTGTCTGACAGCGGGATTGTGTTATGAGACAGTGCCGAGAGAGATTCACCCCATGTCTGACCCCTGAAGTTATGGCACCGTGGAAAGAGCGTTACACTCTGAATCCGGCAGTGTGTGATGGGATCGTGGAGAGAGAGCTTAAGTATGTTTAGGACTCCGGGAGTGAGTGATGGAAGTCGTTAGAGCGGGATTCACTCTGTGTTTGAATCCGAGAGTGTGTGATGGGATCGTGGAGAGACATCTTCTGTCTGCGTCTGATTCCAGGAGTGCGTTATGATACGTAAGTAGGGAGATTCACACTGTGTTGAACACGGGAATGTGTTATGGGACCATGTGGAGGCAGCATCCTTCTGTGTCTGACACTTTGCTCTGTCGTGTGTCGAGCAGCTGTTGATGGACAATCACACTCCCCCGGAGACATCGGGAGATTTTAAAAAGCGAGCAGATTAACGGAGCGGGGGACGGAGCAGGGGAGACAGAGTAGAAAGGCTGTGCCTCGAGAGGCTTGGGCGGGCAGAGACTTGCTGCCAGTGAGGTAAGGCCGGTTAAAATCCTTTAATTAATTTAATTAATTTCGGTGTTGGTGATAGAGGCACGGTTAGGGCAGTATGTGAGAATTCAGGAGAGCACAATTGTCCCTGATGACTACACCTATAAAAGGTGCATCCAGCTGCGACTCCTGACAAACTGAGTTCGCGAACTGGAACTGGAGCTGGATTAACTTCGGGTCATTTGTTAGACAGAGGCAGAAATAGACAGGAGATTCAGGGAGATAGTTACCCCTAAGAGTCAGGAGGCTGGTAGATGGGTGACTGTCAGGAGAGGGAAGGGGAATAGACAGAAAGAGCAGAGCACCACTTTGGCCGTTCCCATCAACAATAAGTATACCGTTCAGGATACTGTTGGTGGGGTCAAACTACCAGGGACAAGTTGCAGTGGTCACGTCTCTGGCACCGACTGGACCCTGAACTCAGGAGGGAAAAGCGGAGAAAAGTTGTGTTAGGAGATTCAATAGTTTGAGGGGGTAGATAAGTGGTTATGCGGGAGAGATCGAGAATCTCGGATGGTCTGTTGCCTTCCTGGTGCCAGGGTCCGCGATATCTCGCATCGAGTTCTCAGTATTCTCAAGAGGGAGTGCGAGCAGCCAGATGTCGTGGTCCATGTACGGAACAATGATGTGGATAGGAAGAAGGAGGAGGTCCTGTAAAGAGAGTTTAGGGAGTTAGGTGCAAATTTGAAGTACAGGACAGGCAGAATTGGAATCGCAGGATTGCTCCCGTCGCAGGAGATACACAGAAGGATAATGCAGTTAAATACCTGGCTGGTGCCGGTGCAGGATGATGGGCTTCCTGTTTCCGGACAGCTGGCCTTGTTCCAGGGAACTTGGGACCTATTCCGACATGAAGGGTTGCACCTGAACTGGAGGGGGACTAGGATCCTTGTGGGAAGGTTTGCCAGTGCTGCTCCGGGAGATTTAAACTAGATTTGTAGAGGGTGCGGAACAGAGTGTTGGAGCAGATAGTGAGGTGGAGGAGATAGTGGTCATGTGAGAACTGCAAGTATAGAATGGAGTAAAGCCAGAATTTATATATAAAGAGGCTTTAAGGAAAGAGAAGCAGAATAACGGGTGTACAGGTAGTAAGGTATAAGGGCTAGAGTGCGATACCTCAATGCAAGCAGCATCAGAAGCAAAGGTAATGAACTGAGAGCTTGGATACATACATGGAATTATGACGTACTGGTCATTGCAGAGACTTGGCTGGCACCAGGGCAGGAATGGATTCTCAATATTCCTGGATTTCAGTGCTTTAAAAGGGATGGGGGGGAGAGAAAGGTGAGGAAGTGTCGCATTACTGGTCAAGGATACTGTTAGAGTTCTTTGAGGAGGTGACAGGCATATAGATGATGGTAGTGCAGTGGATGAGATCTGCATGGATTTTAATAAGGCACTTGACAAGGTTCCACACGGTAGGCTTATTCAGAAAGTCAGAAAGCATGGGATTTGGCCAGGGGGATTCAGAATTGGCTTGTCTGCTGAAAGCAGTTGTCGTGGTGAAGGGGGTACATTGGGATTGGCTGAATATGACTAGTGGTGTCCAACAAGGATCTCTACTTAACGTGATTTTTATTAATGATCTGGATGTGTGCGTAGAAGTGTGGGTTAGGCAGTTTTCAGACGACACAAAGGTTGGTGGTGTTGTGGATAATGTAGAGGATTGTCGAAGGTTGCAGAGAGACATTGATAGGATGCAGGAATGGGCTGAGAAGTGGCAGATGGAGTTCAACCCGGAGAAGTGTGAGGTGGTAAACTTTGGAAGGACAAACTCCAAGGCAAAGTACAAAGTAAAAGGCAGGATACTTGGTAGTGTGGAGGGCAGAGGGCTCAGGGGGTACATGTCCACATAATCCTGAAAGTTGCCTCCCAGGTAATTAGCGTAGGTAAAAATGCTTATGGAGTGTTAGCTTTCATAAGTCGAGGGATGGAGTTTAAGAGTCGCGAGGTAATGATGAAGCTCTATAAAACTCTGGTTAGGCCACACTTGGAGTACTGTGGCCAGTTCTGGTCGCTTAACTATAGGAAGGATGTGGAGCATTGGAAAGGGTACAGAGGAGATTTACCAGTATGCTGCCTGGTTTAGAGAGTATGGATTATGATCAGAGATTAAGGGAGCTGGGGCTTTACTCTTTGGGGAGAAGGAGGATGAGAGGACACATGATAGAGTTGTGCAAAATATTAAGAGGAATAGACAGAGTGGACAGCCAGCTCCTCTTCCCCAGGGCTTTACTGCTCAGTACAAGAGGACATGGCTTTCAGATAAGTGGAGGGAAGTTCAAGGGGGATATTACAGGGCGGCGTTTCACTCAGAGAGTGGTTGGTGCATGGAATGGACTGCCTGAGTCTGTGGTGGAGGCAAATACACTAAATGACTTTTTTAATTGATTTTTCTTTTACCTTTCTACTATTACTACAACAAAATTAATATTAATACAGTGCAAGATAAACATAAAATAATATAATCAAATCAATGATTAAAAAACAAAATAAAATCATGCAAAGTTTGTATTCACACCCCCCGCACAGGAAAAAAATCTCCAGACCAACCACTGCAGGATGTAAAAAAATATTAATCGGAGCATTCAAAACCCCAAAACTGTAAATGATAATAATAACAATAAATTATAATGCCTACTGCCAAAGAGAGAGAAAAAAAGCTAAATGTAAGAGACTGAAAAGAAGACTTAATTGAAAGAGGAATTTTGAAAATATTGAAAATGTCCCCTCACCTTCTGAAACTTTATATCCGAATTCAGATGTGAGTAGTGAACTTTATTAAAGTCTAAACAGGATATAATATCAGTAAGCCATTCAGCAAGTGTGGGTGGTGCAACATCTCTCCACCTAAGAAGAATTTTCGTCTAGCCAAAACCGAAGCAAAATATTCTGTTCGACGGTTAGCCGGAATCAAATGTATATTTGCCTCACCCAAGGTAGCAAAAAGAGCAATCAGAGAGTTAGATTCTAAGTGTCAATTAAGAATATGGGATAAGGTTAAGTAAAAGTCTCTCCAAAATTCCTCTAGACCAGGTCAGGCTCAGTACATATCGATAAGAGAAGCCTGGCCCCCTTTACACTTGTCACAAGAAGGACTAATGTTATGGTAAAATCGGGACAATTTAGATTTAGACATGTGAGCCTATGTACAATCTTAAACTGTAAAACAGCAGTGACGAGCACAAAAAGAAGTTGAATTAACTGACTTACGAAATGAGTCCAGAACCGCAACAGATAAAATATAAACATTTCAGTCATGCTCCCAAGCCGTTCTAATTTTATCAAAGGGGGCACAACTTTTTTCTCAAGCATCGCAGGAAAATTGGACAATAAAGGATCAATGGAATGTCTAATGAAAAGATATCTAAAGAACTGGGCATTAGGTAGATTGAACTTTGCAGCAAGTCGTCGGAAAGTTTCGAAACGATTATCAATTAAAAGTTCTTAAAATGCCTAATGCCCTTTCTGTACCAATCATGAAATGTTGAATCTTGCATGGAAGGATAGAAAAGATGATTATGCAAGATAAGACTAGAAAGAGAGACAGCATGAAGGCCATTACAATTTCTAAACTAGGCCCACATTCTCAGAGTATGTCTAATAAGAGGATTAACAATTAGTGTAGGCAAACAACTAGGGAGTGCAGATCCAAGAAGTTCAGAAATAGAGTAAACCTCAGGGGAGGCTAACTCCATTGTCACCCATTTAGGACAATCAGATTGGTTACGAAAAAAGGACCAGAAAGTAAGATAGCGAATATTAGCCGCCCAGAGGTATAAACGGAAATTAGGTAAAACCATAAAAAATTGTTCTTCAGATTTTTTGAGGTAAGCTTTATTAAGTATAGAACGTTTGCCCTTCCATAAATAGGACAAAATAATGGAGTTTAAGGAGTCAAAAAAAGCTTTAGGAAAAATATGCAATAGATTGAAATAAGCATAAAATTTAGGAGGGATATACATTTAAATAACATTAACGCTACCTGCCAGAGACATAGATAAGTGTGACCACTGTGACAAACTTTGTTTTGTAGAGTTCCGAAGATAAGCACAATATTCACGAAAAAGATCCTTGAAATTCCTTGTAAGTGTAATACCAAAGAAAGCAAATTGATTATTAACTGCTTTAAAGGGATGTCACGAAATACTAATGTTTGAGATTCTTTATTAATTTGAAAGTGTTCACACTTGTGTAGATTGAGTTTATAGCCAAAAAGCTGGCGAAATTGATCTAGAAGTAAGAACATTGGGTAAGGAAATGCACGGATTTCACACGTGAAATTCAGGCGACTACGATATAGGTATATGGAGGAATTTAAGGTGGGGGGTATATATGGGAGGCAAGTTTTAAGGGTCAGGATAACATTATGGGCTGAAGGGCCTGCACTGTGCTGTACTATGCTATGTTCCATGCCTATGTACATTTGTCACGTGTGCTGAGTACGTTTTTTTCCGTGTCTCAAAGCTGGAGTGTGTGATGGGGCCGTGGAGTGTGGAATTCACTTTGTGTCTGACCAAGGCCGTGTGTGATGAGACGGTGTGGATGGAGCTTCACTCTGTGTCTGACCCCAGGAGTGTGTGATGGGGTCGTGGAGAGACGGATTCACACTGTGTCTGACCAAGGCAGTGTGTGATTGAACGGTGTGGATGGAGCATCACTCTGTTGCTCTCCACAAAACCATGTGATGTGACAGTGAGCAGCCTGAACTCATGATGGACTTTAGGGAGAAAGAGCTTCACTCTCTGTCTGACCTCTGTTGGGTATGATGTAAAAGCGTAATGTGTTTGTCCATTGGATTCTGTGAGGGGACACTCATATTGTGTTTCACTGCCGGAATTCGTGATAGGAGGGTCTGGTGTGTGTTTGTATCTGGCACCGGAAATGTGTAATGGGGAAGTTTGGAGGGCGCCTCAGTTTGTGTCTTACGCCGGGAGTTTATGATGGAACTCTGTTGAGGAAGCTTCACCCCGGGTCTGACCGTAGGACTGCGTGATGGGACGGTGTGGAATGAGGTTCACTCTGTGTCTGACCCCGGGAATGTGTGATGGGACGTTCTGGAGGGAGATTCACTCTGTCTGACTCCGGGAATGTGTGATGGGACGGTGTGGAGGGAGATTCACTCTGTGACTGACCCCGGGAGTGTATGATGGGACGGTGTGGAGTGAGGTTCACTCTGTGTCTGACCCCGGGAATGTGTGATGGGACGTTGTGGAGTGAGGTTCACTCTGTGTCTGATCCCGGGAGTGTGTGATGGGACGTTGTGGAGGGAGATTCACTCTGAGTCTGACCCCGGGAATGTGTTTTGGGAACTTCTGTGCATGACTGACATCGGGAATATGTGATGGGACAGGGCCGATGAGTTTCACTCTTTCTCTGGCCCTTCGAGTCTGAGAGATCGGACGGTTCGCAGCGAAATCCGGTAGTGTGTGTTGGGACGCTGAGGAGGTGACCGTATTCTATACCAACTGCAGGACGGACGGAGGGAGATTTTCTGATATATTCTTTTTTTTTAATTTCCAAAGCAATCTTGTTCCCAGGACTGAATCAGAAATAAAGAGAGGTGTTATTTCATAAAAAAACGTTTGAAACATCCCACGATGAAGCGAAGCAGATTTATTCAAACTCTGATTCAAATTTTCTTGTAATAAATGCTCGGACGCAAGATGTATGTGTCAGATCGACTGAAGATATATCCACACCTGAGTGAAGCTCTCTCCACACCATCCCATCACACACTCCCGGGGTCAGACACAAAGGTAATCTCCCTCCACACCGTCCCATCACACACTCCCGGGGTCAGACACTGAGTGAATCACCCTCCACACCGCCCCATCACACATTCCCGGGGTCAGACACAAAGTGAATCTCCCTCCACACCGTCCCATCACACATTCCCGGGGTCAGACACTGAGTGAATCACCCTCCACACCGTCCCATCACACACTGCCGGGAAGAGAAAGAAAGTGTTCCGTATATCTTGATCGACCTCAATCATTAATGATAGCAATTTAATTTCACTGAATTTTGTTAACAAATCTGTCCGCGAGCATGACAGTTCATACTGTTTTGCAAAATGCCAATCCAAGGGAAACTTGGAGTCTTGCTAGTTTTTGAGGTGAGGGTTTGTCATGTGATTGTTACAGGCTCCGAGAAGGGCGTGTGCAGTGGCTTTTGTTTGGGGCTGAACAGGCTGTGGGAACATTGTGTGCAGTGGGATTAGTTTGCGGACTGCCGAGGACTGTGAGGAGAGGTTAGGCATTCGGAGCATTTTTGGGACAGAAAAAAGGTGTGCGGAGGGTTCGTGGGGCAGTTCGATTTGCTTGGGGACTGACGCAGTTCTGTGGGGAGAAAATGCGTCAGTCGGAGGACTTTGGGAACGGACACAGTGGGGAGGGAGTGCTGCACTGGGAATAATTTGGGACACATCGATCAATTGGGGGGGGGGAGTGTGAGCAATTGGATTAGTTTGCGAACCGAGACGGGCTGTTGCTAGAGAGTATGTTGTTGAATTAACTCAGGTTTTTAGGGAGGAGGTTGGACAGTGTAAATACTTTGGAGACGGGCACGGGGCTCTGGTGTGAGAGTGGGAAGTGCGAGGGTTTTGGCGACCGACACGGGCCTGTGTGAAGATAGTCAGGCAGTGGGTGTACCTTGGGGACCTAAAGTGATCTGTCGGGTGAGAGTGGGAAGTGCGAGTATTTTGGGGTAGAGAAGGGAGGGTGGAAGAAAAGGAGAGCTGTAGTTATAGGAGACTCGATAGTTAGAGGTACAGACAGAAGGTTCTGTGGTCGTGACAGAGAATCCTGGATAGCTTGTTGCCTCCCGGGTACCAGTATCAGGGATGTCTCTGATCTCGTGCCCAGCATTGTGATGTGGGAGGGTGAGCAGCTATATATCACGTTTCTCATCGGTACCAATGACGTAGGAAGAAAGATTGAGGTGGTCCTGAAGAACGAGTATAGAGAGCTTGGTAGCAAGTTAAAATCAGGACAATGAGTACAGTCATTTCAGGATCGCTACCTGCGTCACGTGCCCGTGATGCTCTGGAGGATGCACACATGGCTGAAGATCTGGAGTAGGGAGCATAATTTCAGAATTTTGGATAATTGGGACCTCTTCTGTTGCAGGTGGCACGCACAAGAGAGAGGTGTTAAATCTAAACTACAGGGGTATCCAATATAATTGCAGGGGGCTTTGCCAGGTATTGGAGCGGGGGGGGGCAGTTAAACGAGATTTGCAGGGGGATGTGAACCAGAATGGCAGAGCAGATAGTGGAGGGGTGGTGAAAATAAATGATGTTAAAAGTTCATGGTAGGTAAGAAATAGAAGGGTTGTGTGTGGTGGTAATAAGCTTCTGATGTGTGTCTATTGCAATTCAAGGAGGATTGTGGGGAAGGCTGCCAAGCCGAGGGCGTGGATTGACACATGCAATTATGACATTGTAGACATTAGTGAAACTTGGCCTCAGAAGTGGCAGGACAGGCAGCTTAGTATTCCAGAGTTCCGATGGTTCAGACTTGATAAACGCAGAAGGATGAAGGGTGGGGTGATGGCATTGCTGGAGAGGGAAAATGTTACAGCAGTGCTCAGGCAGGGCATTAGAGGGCTAGTCTACCGAGGTCATATGGGAGGAGCACAGCTGAGAAACAGGAAAGTTATGACCACATTAACGGGTTTGTATTATAGACCACCCAATAGTCAGCGAGAACTGGTGGAGCAAATCTGCAGAGAGATAGCAGACAACTGCAGGAAATATAAAGCTGTGATAGTAGGGGATTTTAATTTCCCACATATTGATTGGCACTCCCATTCTGTTAAAGGTTTAGAGGTGTTAGAGTTTGTAAAATGTGTTTAGGAAAGTTTTCTAAATCCATATGTAAAGGTAATGACGAGGGAGGAAGCAACATTTGTTCTCCGATTTGGAAACAAGTTAAGACAAGTGACGGAAGTGTGTGCAGGGAAGCACTTTGTGTATAGTGATGATAACGCCATTAGCTTCAACTTGACCATGGAAAAATATAGATCTTGTACTCGGATTGAGGTACTAAACTGGGGAAAGGCCAAATTTGAAGAAATGCGAAAGGATCTAAAAAGCGTAGATTGGGACAGGTTGCTCTCTGGCAGGGATGTGATTAGCAAGTGGGAGTCCTTCAGAGCAGAAATTTTGAGAGAGCAGTGTCTGTATGCTCCTGTCAGGGTTAAAGGAAAAATGAATAAGAATACGAAAACTTGGTTTTCAAGGGATATTGGAAATCTGATAAATAAGAAGAGAACCATATATGACAAGTCTGGACAAACGGAGCAAATAAGGCGCTTGAGGAGTATAAATGTGCAAGAACATACTTAAGAAATGAATCAGGCGTGCTACAGGAAGCCATGAGGTTGCTTTGGCAGTCAAGTTGAACGATATTACTTTTAACTACTTGGGTTAAAAGAGGCACGACTGCGCAGGGGCGTGAACTCGGCGCGGATTAGATGAAATATCTACAAGAAAAAATGAATGTTGAAAGGGTTGGACAGAGTAGATGCGGAAAGGCTGCTTCCCTTGGTGGTTGAGGCCAAGACAAGAGGCCACCGTCTTAGAAATAGAGTGTACCCATTTAAAACAGAGTTGAGGAGAATTTCTTTTAGCCAGAGGGTCATCAATTTGTGGAATTCGTTGCCACATACAGCTGTGGATGCCCGATCATTTAAGGTGTTTGACGATGAGATTGATAGGTATCTAATTAGTCCGTTTATCAAGGGATATAGGGAAGAAGCCCGAAAATTTAACTAGACGAGAGAATGGTTTAGTTCATGGTGGAGTGATAGACCAGACTCAATGGGCCGAACGGCCTACTTCTGCTCCTTTGTCCTTGGATATTGTGATTCCATCATGTAAATCATTGCTGTACAACATAAACATAAGCGGTGCCAACACCGACTCCTGCGGAACACAACCAGTCACTGGCAGCCGAGCAGAAAATGATCCTGTTATTCCCACTCACACCCCTCAACGTGACACCGTCACACCGCTCACTGTAGCACCAACACACGATTCACCGTGACGCCAACACCCCGCTCACCATCTCACTCAGCGTTACAGATCCGTCAGTGTCAGATTGCATCCAATACCGGAGCCTTTTGAAAAAATATCAGGACATGAACAGGACCCAGCATCAACTGCAACTCCACGAGCTGTATGCCTTAAAACCCTTAAAACCCTTAAAACCAGGAAATCCGAGATTCCCGACTGGATCCAAGGACCTGTCTCAAGAATGTTTCGGCCCTCAACAACAACGTCTCCATCTTCATAAGCAAATTGTTTGTCGTCGAAAGCAAGCACTCCATCCTTGAAAACAAATTGCTGGTCCTGGAAAACATCCTCTCCGTCCTGAACTCTGATCTCTCTGATCAGCATCAAACGCAAACTGATCTCCGAGGCAAATTCAATGACCGCGAAATGAAGTGCAAAAATCTCAGCCAAACCAAGACTGAAATCTGTAAACTGCTGAGCATCAGAAATGCTGAGGAAATATCAGAAATTTTCCCGCACCTAATCAGAAGGCAGAGAGGGAGGGGAGGGTGTCGTCTCTGGCTGTTCTCGGGAAAGTGCGCTGAGACGTGCGGCGAGACCGCCACCTCGTGTCTGAACGCTGGCTGTGCGTCAGGGAACCTGCTGTCTCAACCCGGGAGTGCGTTATTGCGGCGCCACAGGGAAGCTTCACTCTGCGTTCACAGGACGAGCAAAGAAGCTCTAATCCCCAAAATGAGTGATGTAACCGTGTTGTGGGAGCTTCGCGCTGTGTCTGAACCCGAGACTGTGTGATGGGACTGTGTGGAGCTAGTTACACTCTGTGTCTGACCCGGGCAGTGTGTGATGGGACGGTGTGGAGGCAGATTCACTTTGTCTCTAACCCCGGGATTTCGTGATGTGACACTGTGGAGGTAGTTTCACTCTGTGTCTGACCCGGGCAGTGTGTGATGGGACGGTATGGAGGCAGATTCACTTTGTCTCTAACCCCGGGATTTCGTGATGGGACACTGTGGAGGGAGATTCACTCTGTGTCTGACCCCGGGAGTGTGTGATGCGAAGCTGTGGAGGGATCTTCACTCTGTGTCTGACCCCTGTTGTGTGTGATGGGACTGTGCGGCGGGTTCCTCATTCTGCATCTGACACTCAGCGGATGTAATGAGTAATTCACTGTTCTTGCTTCTGATTTCCAGAGCAAACATGTTCCAAGGATTGGATCAGAAATGAAGACCTGTGTTATTTCATTTCCTCGTTTGAAAGTTCTTACCAGGGGGCGAAGCAACTCTGTTCTATCGCTGATTCAAAACTTCTTCAAATAATTTCAGAGGAGAAAGAGGTATGTGTCTGATGGACAGATAATATATCCAGATCAGATTGAATCTTCCTGCACACCGTCCCATCACACACTCCCGGGGCCAGACACAGAGTGAATCTCCCTCCACACCGTCCTATCTCACACTCCCGGGGTCAGACACCGAGTAAATCTCCCTCCACACCATCCTATCTCACACTCCCGGGGTCAGACACAGAGTGACGCTCCTTATATTGTGATCGAATTCAATCATTAATGATTGCAAATTAATTTCACAGAATTTTATTAACAACCGTGTCCGCGGCCAAGACGGTTTATACTGGATTGGAACATGCAAGGCGGGGTGAGATTTGGGGTCAGGCCTGATTTTCGAAAGGGATTGAGTAGTGGGATTAATTCTGGGTACAGGCACATGTCTGTGGGGGAGGCGCGGTACGGGGAGCTTTTGGGTGCTGCCTCTATTCAGTGGTGAGAAGTGGGTCACTGCGGATATTTTGGGGACAGAAACGGGTCTATGGGGAGAGAGTAAGACAGTAGGAATATTTTGTGTCCTGGTATCCCCGTAGGAAGGGACTGGACATTGTGATTAATTTGTTGACCGGCGCAGTCTATGTGAAGAATATGGAAAGCGGGAGTGTTTCGCGGACTGTGGTCTGTAGGTCAGCTGGGAGAAAATGTGTCTGTGGGAGTGTTTGGGGAGGGACACTGTGGACACGGAGTGGGGTACTCCGATTAAGTTGGGACTGACACGGGTCTGTGGGGTGAGATTAGGCAATGCGATTAGTCTGTGACCGAAACGGGCCCTTGGTAGAGCGCGGACAGTTGGTTTAATCTGTGGGCTGACATGGGCAGTGGGAAGAGAATGGGAAGTGAGAGTGTTTTGGTGATTGACACAGGTCTGCAGGGAGAAGGTTGGACAGTGGGATCATATTGGGGGCAGACTGAGGGCTGATGGGTGAGAGTGGGAAGTGCAAGTATTTTCGGGACAGACACGCGGCATTAGGACAGAGAGAGTCAGTGGGAGTATTTTGGGGATAGAGACCGGGCTGTGAAGAGACTGGAGCAACATGATGAAATTGGGGACTGGCAGGTTTCCATGCGGGGTAAAGACGGCTTTGGGAGTATCTTGGGGACTGCCATTGGGCTGTGGGGAGATGCTGTGGCTCTGGGAGTAAGTTGGGGTGTGACAGGTTACTGTGAGGAGAAAGTGTGATCGTGGGGTTATTTTGGGGACTGAAAATGCTCTGAGGGTAGAGCGTTGGGCAAAGGATTATTCGGGGACTGACAGTGTCTCGGAGAATGGGTGAGTGCGATTATTTTAAAAACTGGAACAAGTATGTTGGGAGAGAGAAGGTCAATTGGAGTATTTTGGAGACTGACACCGGTCGGTGAGTAGAGACTGAGTCAGGGGGAGTATTTTGGGGACTGACAGCGGTCGGTGTGTAGAGATTGAGTCAGTGGGAGTATTTTGGGGACTGACACCAGTCGGTGAGGAGAGACTGAGTCAGTGGGAATATTTTGGGGACGGACACCGGTCGGTGAGGAGAGATTGAGTCTGTGGGAGTATTTTGGGGACTGACACAGGTCGATGAGGAGTGATTGAGTCAGTGGGAGTATTTTGGGGACTGACACCGGTTGGTGAGGAGAGATTGAGTCAGTGGGAGTATTTTGGGGACTGACACCGGTTGGTGAGGAGAGATTGAGTCTGTGGGAGTATTTTGGGGACTGACACAGGTCGATGAGGAGAAATTGAGTCAGTGGGAGTATTTTGGGGACGGACACCGGTCGGTGAGGAGAGATTGAGTCTGTGTGAGTGTTTTGGGGACTGACACCAGTCGGTGAGGAGAGATTGAGTCAGTGGGAGTATTTTGGGGACTGACACCGGTCGGTGAGGAGAGATTGAGTCAGTGTGAGTGTTCTGGGGACTGACACCGGTCGTTGAGGCGAAATTGAGTCAGTGGGTGTATTTTGGGGACTGATACTGGACTGTCTGCTGGAGTTGTTTTGTCCCTTTTGAAACTCTTTACCCTTCCTTCACAGGAAAACGGTCTCTAACGTCGTGTACAAGGTGAACTCTGGAAAGTTCGAATGCAATGAATGTAAATCCGGTTGGCTTGGCAGTTGCAAAAATGATCAGCACCGTTTCATTTGTGAGAAGCCCGCACCTTTGCGTCCGGATATTCCTGAAAAGATCCGGGATCTTTGTCAAAAGTCCGTGTAGCCGACGTAAATCAAGTGACATTATTCTCTAACCACAATTCCTGCTCTCTCACCGACTCTGACAACCGAATCAGTTCTGCCCCTTGCCCCTACCCTATACTCCTTTCTCTACCTATGGCATTCTTTTTCGCTATCTTGCTCTCTCTTTACACTCCTACTTCTGATCTCTCTGTCATAACTTCTTCCCATCCATCTTCCAATACTTCATCCCCATTTTCCTTCCCGTCACTTTCCTGCCTCCCGCTCCCAGCATCGAAGGACTGCATCGCATATCCGTAACTTATCCGCCCTGAGCTTTGTATCTTTGTATGATCAATACGTGAGAAGTATGTAAAACTAATGTAAGGTGCAAAAAGATAAAACAAAAGTCCCGCAAAAATGTCGTGGCGTTGCTCCTACATTCAAATCTGTGATGCGTAGGTGAAGAAAGTGTTCCAGGATCGTTGAGCTTTCACTCTTCTGTGTCTCTTTCCCGATGGTAGTAATGAGCAGGGAGCTGGTCCCCGGGGTGAGGGGCCTCACTGATGGATGCCGCCGTGTCGAGGCATCGCATCTTGAGGATGTCCTCGAGGCTGGGGAGGGTTGTGCCCATGATAGAGCTGTTTGATTCTACACCACTGACACGCCTCTGGTGACCTTGTGCATTGAAGCCTCCACACCAGGCGGCGATGCAACAAGTCGGAATGCTCCCAGCGATCACTTTCTCGTCTTCAATGAAAGAGCAAATCCTCTCCAACTTCAAGCACTGTAATTCCTTCTGCAACGAGAGATCTATGGTGGTGATGGGAAGTGTAGAGTATTGCTTGGAATACACTGAAACGTAGACTCGAAATAAACAAGACGACAGTAAAGACATCTAAAGTTTGTATCACAAAGGATAGTTCTCGAAATGAATTTCCTACGGTTGAGCACTGAGTGCTCAGCTCGGTGACGTCAACGGCGGACTTTCCATAAAGCAATGTTGACGAGCAATAATGAGTCTAAAAGGGAAACTGTCAGCTCTCCACACTCCGGGGAATGGGCGTGCCGGCTTTTGGAAGCCTGGCGCTGTCCAGTCGGGAGCATGACACCTTCTCCGTGTTTGCATGAATGTGTTCTACATTCTTCCTATGAAGAGGCAACCAGAACGAAACACAATACTCCAAGTGTGTTCTAAACTCATGGCTCTTAAACTCAGTCCCCTGACTTGTGAAGGCCCACAAAAGTCAGACCATGACATATAGGAGCAGAAATAGGCCATCGAGCCTGCTGCGTCAGTTTATCATGCGTGATCCATGTCCGTCCCCCCACCCCCAATCTTCTGCCTTTTCACCTTCATGCCCTGACTAATCAAG
This sequence comes from Hypanus sabinus, assembly GCF_030144855.1. Lineage (NCBI taxonomy): Eukaryota > Metazoa > Chordata > Chondrichthyes > Myliobatiformes > Dasyatidae > Hypanus > Hypanus sabinus. The sequence continues at coordinate 49,949 of NW_026779143.1, read as the reverse complement.
AATCTATCAACCTCCGACATCAATACACACACTGTCGGTTTCCACAGCCGCCTGTGTAACTCATTTCACAGGTTTACCATACCCTGGCTGAACACATTCCTCCCAGTAACAGCTCTAAAAGGACGCATCTTCATTACGATGTGGGTCCACCGGTCTCGCCATGGGGAACCTTCTCTCCACATCAACTTTTTCGAAGCCTTTGAACATTCGATCGATTTCAACTACAACCCTCTTCCCAGAGCCCCCTCATTCTACAAACGCTCCAGATCTGATAAGCGTTTCGATCCCGGAATCATTCCCGTGACCTTCCTTTCAACCCTTCTCAATGCCAAGCTCATCTAGCCGGTGTAGATAATGGACCGGGAACCGCCCACAGTATTTCCAAGTGAGGCCTCACCAGTGCATTCCAAGACGCAATGTTAACGAGCGATAATTGTCAGTCTGACCCTTATAGGGAAAGTGTCAGATCTCCAGACTCCGGGGAATGGGCGTGCCGGCTTCTGGAAGCCTGGCGCTGTTCAGTCGGGATCATGACACCTTCGTGTTTGCATGAATGTGTTGGTCCCACCAGGACAGATCCACTGAGATGCTGACACCCGGCAACACAGCAACCTAAAATCAGACCATGAGATAGAGGAGCAGAATCAGGCCATCGAGTCTGCTGAGCCATTTCATCATGTCTGACCCAGGTCCCCCTCGGCCCCAGTCTCCTGCCTTTCCACCGTATCCCTTCCTGGTCTGAGTAATCAACAACCTGTTCAACTCTGACTTCAATATATCTAAAGTCAGACTCCACAGCCGCCCGTGCTACCCATTCCACAGACTTACCACACTGTGAGGAAATACATCCCTCCTGTGATGGGATCTTAAGTTTCATTCCCTTTGTTCATTCATTGTTCATTAAGTTTCATTCCTTTTAAGGAGAGAGAGAGTGAGAGAGAGCGAGAGAGAGATAGAGAGAGAGAGAGAGAGAGAGAGAGAGAGAGAGAGAGAGAGAGAGAGCGAGCGAGAGAGAGAGAGAGAGAGAGAGAGAGAGAGAGAGAGAGAGAGAGAGAGAGAGAGAGAGAGAGAGAGAGAGAGAGAGAGAGAGAGAGAGACGAAATACAGTTTTAGGAAAAGCAGATGTCTTCAACTGCTGCCCGAGTTGCTATGGAGAGAGAGGAGGAGTTACATGATGGACAGCTGATGTTCAGTGTGTGTCAGGTCGACTGTCTTTCTGGCAGATAAACAGAAGAGACTCACAGAGGCCGGTGACGAAGGGGTCACTGGATGAACTCTTCTAGTGCACACGAGGGTGGTTTGAGGATCGATCAAGTGAGATTGATCAGAGGCCGTCACAGTGAGTGCAAGGGTGACGCTGTGCAAACTACCGGTGTGTTTAACCCTGGCCTGGGTGAGTAGATTTTCCACTGAAGTAGGTACCCTTAGGGGAGTCACATTTGACTAACTTGAAGAATTCAGAGGAGAACGGCAAGACCGACGACCCCTGTTTATTCAGATTACAAATACCTCTCTCTCACCTCAGTTCTGTGGATTGAACTGAACATTCTTACAGACCATCGTCAGACTGTAACTCTTCCCACACGAAATCGAATGAGTTTGGGAAGAATAATTTCGAACAGTTCACAAGATAAAGTTCAGCATAAAGTTACAAGAATACCGATGAAAAGTTCAGGGAGCATTGGTTCTGAAATTATCTCTGAATGAAACAACCTTCAGATATCTAACAAGTCCAAATCACTGAATCTGTTCGCATCCTCAGAGTAGTGTGTGAGGATATATTTGCCAAAACCAGTAAACATTCACATTGTCGGACACATCACTAAATCTGTTCACATCCCCAGAATGGTGTGCGAGGGCATATTTGCCGACAGCGCCCTAAATCTGCGTAATCCCAGAAATCAGTCCTCTCTCCATACACACTGATTCTCCATCATGCATAATAAATTATCTCAGAGGGAATCATTTCAAATCGATCAGAAAATGACTGCTTCGACGTTAAAATCAGCACGAATCTCAAAATGCAGCTGCAATTCCAGATCATTTGACACACACAGACCTGTTCACCTCCATATTAGACAACAGACGCCTAAATCTGCGCACATTCCCAAGTCCGTATCCAACCATAAATCTGTGCGCATGACCGAGTAAGAGCTCGACCTAAATCCATATGCACCCCAATTCTGACGACAAACCCACATGCACGCTGGATTATCCGAAATCACGAGTCCGGTCAAACAGTTCACAAAATAGCTTCGCATTCAAAAATCTAAAACAAACTTCCGAATTCTATTAGTAAAGTATATGTAAGTGAAACAACATTGTAATTCGTCAAGCCCCCCACCCCCCAATACACCGACACACCCAAATCCGTGCGTACCTAAACTCGCTGCGCACATGTCAAAATCTCGGAGAACCCCCAATTCCGAGTCCGCCCCTATATGTACAATTGTTTATCCTTTTCAGAGAAACATCTCAAACATTTCACAAGATAGCTAAATCTACGTTAAAAAAATAACAAGAACAAGGCTCAACGTTAAAGTGCATTATTTATCCGAGTATCTGTAAAATAAGCAATTTGAATTTTGGCATTATACCCAATTCCTCCGACAACCAAAATCCACATGTACTCCCAAATCCGTATGCACACCCAAATGGGTGCGCGCACCGAACGTGTCAACACCTCCCACTTACAGATTAGGTTATCCGAGAGGAGAAATCATTTCAAATAGTTCAGAAAGTAGCAATTTCCAACTTAAAAATCGTAGCAAGAGCAGCGTAGAAAACTGGAAGTGTATTTATTAATAAAGTATCTATCAATTAAACAACCGTGAGATTTGTCAGGACCCCAAATCCGGAAGCATCGAAGACCGTGTACCTCACCAAACCTGCTGATACTCACGTGTACACATTTGATTTCCCCAAAGGAAGGATCGCTTTTGAGTGACAGCGTTCACCTTAAAAAAATCGCGAGGACCAAATACATACTGACGTCCTGTGCACCCATATTGGTTTGTGCAATTTAGTGCAATTAGAGAGCACCATCAAAATCCAAATCCACACACCACTGTGCACAAGTACTCCGCGAAACTCACCTAAAATGACCTCATCTGCATGAAACCCAAAATCCGGTGATTTCAGTAAATCTGTTCGCATCGCAAATCGGTTGCCACCCATATATGCCGAAGCACCCCTAAATCTGCGCAAACCCAAATTCGGTGCGCACCCCAAACCCTCTAACACCCGAGAGGCATAAGGGATTATCAATGACCGTCTCGTGGTTAGCAAGCCATGTGTGCGCCAAAGTCCTTTTGCAGATCGGCGACACACCGATCAACCCAAATCCGTGTGCAGCCCCGTATTCAAGACTACACTAAAATCCGGATCACTAATCCTGCAGCCCTACATCTGCGCACATCCTCAAATACCACAGGCATATTAGAAGACCCAGACGGATAATCATTGTTAACAGAAAATGGCTGTCTGTTAAAAACCACCACGTCACCAAATCGATATGCACTCACAAAAACGTGGAGATTCTACCCTACATTTGCTATCCCTAAAAAGGTGCGCACCCTTACATCAGAGCACTCCCCTAAATCAGGTTGCAACCCTTTATTAGAGAACACTCCTAAATCCAGGCACAACCCCAGATCCACATGAACCACAAGACCGTGTGCAACCCATATTCATCGACAAGAAATAAAATTGCGCAATCGTAAGTTCAGTGCACACCCTAAACCCGCGGACTCCGCCACTTGTACATCAGATTTTCCCGGAGAAACAATCAATAAAATACAATGGAAAAAGTGGCAGCCTCGATATTAATAATCCGGACGCAAATTTTGATCAGTCAACTCAGCAAATCTATCTGTGTCCCATGACTGAAAAAGGCAACCCAAATCAGCGAACATCACCATGCTCAAGTGCATCGTCAAATTGGTGCGCATCACCAAATCCATGTGCATCGTCAAATTGGTTCTCATCACCAAATCCATGTGCATCGTCAAATTGGTTCTCATCACCAGATCCATGTGCATCGTCAAATTGGTGCGCATCACCATGCGCAGCCCAAACACGCTGAAACCTTCACATTCATTTGTGGGGCTCGTTGTACACAGATTTTGTCTGTTTTTTTTTTCTTTTGAGATAATCTAATTAGTGCGTGTGCGTCCACGGTTTTGAAGTTGTGGGGATTTTTCACGTATTTGCGGTGCCTGCGGTTTGAAAGTGTGCCGAATCTCAAAGTTGTTTCATTTCGATCACGTGAATAATGAATTTAATTTGAAATTTGACGTGAATTATTTTAAATGATACTTCCTCTGGGATAATCTAATGTGCAAGTGGTTTTCTCCGCGGGTATGATATTCACATGAATTTTACGGTGCGTTCCTAGTTGATGGAGCCCGTATTTGAGGTGTACATGGATATGGGACTGTGTACATGTAATCACGGATTTGGGGTGAGATAAAGATTTAGGCTTGTTGGCGCATTTGAAGTTGCACATTAACTTTGGGCTGTGTGCGGATTTTAATGTCGAGGAATGAATTCTTGAAAGAATTCTAAACTTCATGTCAGGATGTCAGCGGCATTGGGGGGCGCACTGAATTGGGTCGTGCAGATATTGGGCATTTTCGGAGAATAAGGGGTGCACACTGCTATGGTGTGAACTTGGATTTGGGAATACGCACGGATTTAAATTTGAATCCACAAATGTATGTGGTGAGCGCTGAATTTGGGTGTGCGTAGATTTAGGGTTTGGCAGCAAATACGCACAAGGATTTGGGGATACGCGCCAATTTAGGGGTCTGTAGTCAATTACGGGGACGTAATTAGATGATGTGATGTTCGTATATTCCGGGGGCTGTTTGTTTACCAATCAATAGTTGCAATCATATTTTCGGGTGGGGCGAATTTTAATTGTTGGAACAGCCATATTCTGAACTGTTGGACAGGAATTCTTCTTTAGAGTTATCTATTATATATGTGGTGTGTCAGTGTGTTTGGAGTGCGCACTGATTTGGTGATATGCACACGTTTTGTGGATTCACGGCGGGCTGTTTTGATTTATCGAAGCAAAGCCTCTGCTAAAGTAAATTCCGATAATCCGGAGCGCTGGGCAACTCTACAGACTATTGGTCTAATTCTTCATCAATACTGTAACATATTTAAAAATTAAAGGTACTGAGCTGCGCCTTTAGACATTAGTGCAATTTAAGAGAAGGCGAAAAAAACAAACGCCGGTGAGATTTCAGGAAGAAACTTAGACATCACTCGAAATTTAGTCTCAAACATGGCCGTGCACACACTTAGATTTGGGTGTGTTGGCGGGTCAAGATTTGCACACGAATGTGTTGAGTGCGGATTATTGACGTCGACGATGCCATTTTCTCAACTGTTTCGAATGCATCTTGCTCGGAAAAATCTCATGGGCATGTCAGCGGGTTTAGGGTGCAAGCTGCATTGTGTATTGGGTATTGCGTGTCAGCTAAAATGGGTTGCACAGGGTCTTGGGGTGCACATGGATGCACACGGCTTTTGGGGTTTGTTCTTGTTATGGGGATGCGCTCGTATTTGGGGATAACATATTTGGGGGTTTGTCGGCGAATATGGAGTCGCCACATTTTTGTGTGTGTATCTGGGAGTTCATAAGGATTCGGGTTGATCGGCAGATTTGGTGATGTGCTCCCGACCTTTGGGATGCGTGGAGCAGTTAATGACAAGGCAGCCATTTTGTGTTTGAAATGATTCTTCGTCTGAGTCGCCGAATGTGCGTCCTTACTTGGGGAAGTACGCAGATTTTCTGACTCACACGCATTTTCGAGATACGTGCATACTGCTGCTGGGTATGAGGGTGCACATGCATTTGACCACCGTTGACCGTGATGATAATGTTGTTGTCTCTGGAGACTTAACACTGACCAGTGTGATAATGTAACAGCGTGTCCCGGTCATTCACAGGAATGCATTCCTAAGACAACCATATTTTAACTTTCTCTCCTGTGTATGGCATTCAACTGGAGATTTACCCAACTCCTGAATGCGATTAGATGAATCAAAGGTATATGCAGACTTGTATGCTGTACATTACGGCCCAATATAACTGAGTACCTAACAAAACGGGGTGGGGGGGATTGATTAGACCAAATGCTGGAGAAACATCTCAGGCCAAGCAGCATCTATGGAAAAGAACACAGTCGACGTTTCGGGCTGAAGCCCTTCAGCAGGACTGGAGGGCAAAAAGAGTAGAGGAGTAGATTTGAAAGGTGATGTGAGGGGAAAGAGAAACGCCAGACGACAGGTAAAACTTGGAGGTGGATGGATGAAGCAAAGTGCTTGGAAGTAGATTGCTGAAAGAGACAGAAGGCTATGGAGGAAAGAAAAAAAGGGGAGCTGGACCATAGGGAGGCTATGGCGGGCAAGGAGATATTAAGTGAGAGAGACAAAGGGGTAGAAAATGGTGAAGGAGAGGTTTGAGAAAGAAATGTTCATGACATCAGGTTGGAAGCTAACCAAACGGATTATAAGCTGTTGTTCCTCGCACCTAAGTGTGGCCTTATCGTGATAGTGGAGGAACTCATGAATGGACATATCGGAAAGGGAATGGGAAGTGGAATTAAAATGGGTGACCACTTGGAGATACCGCCTGTTCGGCGGATGGAGTGTAGGTGCACAAACCCCCAATTGGTTTGCATCCCTTTATCGGAGAAGAAACCCTTAATTCTGCGCAAGTTCCAATTAATTTCGCATCTCAAACCCATGTGTACCCCAAATACGCACACATCCTCAAGAAAGAGCGCACCCAAAATCCACGTGTGCATCAAACCCGCTGGGAACATCAAATGCGTTTTACGTAATCCCAGAAAATAATCATTTCGAACAGTACATGATGACTGCGTAAGTAACTGTGCCTCGCAAATTTGTAGGTGACGTCCTGAATCTGCTCTATCCCCAAATCGGCGCGCACCCTAATCACTCTGACACGTCCCAAAGCATAATCTCAGAATGCGAATCATTTTAAAGAATTCAGAAAATGCCGGCCTGGACAATAAAGATTCACATATGCCCCAGAATACATTTGGAGATCAACCACTACACAAAAGTATGGTTGTACAGCAAATCTGCGTGGAGTCACATATTCAGTCTGCACCACAATCCCGTTGACATGCACATATGCATATTAGATTTTACCAGAGCAAGGATCACTTCAAACCGATCAGCAAATTGGTGCCGCCACCATAAAGTAGCAAGAACACTGTTGGACATTAAAAATATATCTATTATGAAAGTATCTGTGAATGATGTAAAATTTAGACACGTCACAACTCCAAATCCGCAGACACCAAAACTCTGTGAGATCTCAGAATTTCGAAAGCATCCCTATAAATCTGCGCAATCCCCAGACTCTTGCGCCTGAGTATCGACCTGGGCAGATGGTATGGCTTTCATCCAAAGACATCCTTCTCAAAAACGAGCCTAAGAAACTCGCCATCAAAGTTCAGTCAGTTTCGTGCACATCGTTCGGCCCCTCGTCACTTTTCTCCGACCTCCACGTCCTGGGACCACCCCGCTGTTCAACCAAGCAGTGCAGCGCACGTCCGCCTTCCTCGGCGTCCCCTTCCCTCCTCTCCTGAAAACCCGGGACACCCCTCCCCCAAGCTCCCAGCCTCATTGGTTAGCAATGAACAAATGAATACAATCCCCACGGCAGGAAGTCTAAAGCTAAACAACTGCGAGAGAAACGCTTATCAGACAAAGAAGCATTCCCACTCTTAACCAACCAAAGAAGCCCTTTTGAGTAACATACAGAGGACATTGTACGGAAGTACTGTATAGCCGCTCTCTTGCCTTCATTATAACCGCATCGATATGCTGGCACCAGGTTATGTCCTCAGAGATCTTAACACCCATGAACTGGAAACTGCTTCTTCTCTGCACTTTTGATTCCCCCCCCCCCCGCCTCCCCCCCGATGAGGATCGGTATCTCCATCCTTCCTGAAGTCCACAATAATCTGTTTTCCTCTCTCTGACGTTCAGTGCAGGGTTGTTGCTGTGACACCACACATTGGCGTATCTCGCCCCTGTTCGCTCTCTCGTCTCCATCTGAGATTCGACCAGCAATACTTGCAGTATCAGGAAATTTATAGGTGGTATACGATGTGCCCATCTACTGATTTGATATTCACTTGAATGTAAGGACGATCGAGATATATGGACATGGTAGGATGGTGGGATTAGAGTTTGAGTGCCTTTGATTTGCTTTTTAGCTGGTATGGCAATACATAGGCTCTATGTTCTATGATATCTGTAAGAGGCTTCTAAATTTTCTTTCCATATGTAAAAACACGCGTTTGCACACTGGGCTCCAGTGGCGCAATCGGTTAGCGCGAGGTACTTATATGTCAGTACGCGGCGGAGAAATGGCGAGGCTGTGTTCGAGCCTCACCTGGAGCACTCGTGATTTTTAATGCTTTCAGTGCCCGGGTGACTCGGCGTCTCTCAAGCTGAACATTCTACTGAAATGTTTCATTTGATTCAACACGCACTTCCCATTGTTGAAAGTGGTGAAAGAACGGAAACTACCCTTCCTGAAGGAATAGTTATGAAACCTCTCACTATAACTCACCTTGGTTCGTTGTGCTGTCGAGTAAACTCAATATTTACCTGTTTCGGTGTATTGTTTCAGACACAGGCGAAAAAAAGAGACATTAATCGTAGCCTCAATGGCCACAATTGGTATCGAAATGCTGATCTCTCTCTCTCTGTCTTTCTCTCTCTCTCTCTCTCTCAACATGAATTTGTATTCTTTCTGTACCGAATTATAAAATTTTTCTCACATGTCCCGAATTCACCAAGCCTCTGTTAAAGAGACGACACCTTCCTCGATTCTACTGACGTCCTTCCGGCTGGAGCGTGACTTCAAAGCTGATCGATTTGACGCTCCGTTCCTGAAGGCTGTGGTTACCGATATAATTTGCCTTCACAATAGGTCGGTTAATTGTTCGTTAAAGTCTTGCTCTGATTGCGAACCGACAGAACATATTAGACGGTCTTCATTAATGAAACATCAGTGCGATGGTGTATCTGCTGTCAGTGCGGACTCGGTGGGACGATTGGCCGTGATTCGTTACCATACAGCTGGCATTATCTCACAAGTAACCCTGGCTCCTAACGCGTTCTGTTGTTTATAAATGTATCGGCAAATGGTTCACTCACTTGTTTCAATTAACTTGTAATCTGAGGTGAAGAGAACGGACGAGAGACAGGATGAGAAATCTTACAAGGCACTGTTAACATTCGCCGGCGAGCCGGAGCGCCAATGACAATAACTCACTGAAAGTAGCTGCATAGGATGATGGGTAGTGGTCACTACTAGTCGCGGCGCTGAGTTCTGGTGTGAAGTAGTTACTCTGCACTTTCATGGATCTCTAGTTTAATCGCACCTGAAGTGTTGCAATAAAACTATAGAGAAAAAAAAGTTCTGGAGTTTTGGACGGTGGTATACAAGGATATTGCCTAGATAACGGGAAATCGGGCAGTCTTTGGATTTTCTCAGCGTCAGTTGTTGAAATGGGGTTGTGGGCTGGGGCGGCGCATAGCCGCTTGGGAGTTGTAGTCATTGTGGTGAACTACATATACCTGTCTGGACACGGCCCCCCTGCTGACTGCTTCTGTGGTAGTCACTTGCTGCTTGTGCTTTCTTCCAGCCAATAAAAGCCTACCTTAGCTCACGTCTCCGAGAGTTATTGATGGTGCAGCAGTCCTATTGCGTTTGCTCCTAGTTCGCTCCTCAGCACTGTTCCCGATCCACAACAAACACCGCCCGAAGAGACTAACGGCGGGCTGGCGACCTACCGACTGCAGCAAATCGATCAACTCCAAAATGGCGAAAGAGCAGAAGTGGTTGGGCTGAGATTGGGGCCGATGTGCACGCGGCCTGTCGTTGCTCAGATCCACTTTTTCCCGCAGTTGTCAGCGGCCGACGTGCCTGTCGCCAAATATGAATTCATACGACGGTCAGTTCATATGAAAGTCAGTCAGTGAGAGTGATCTTGTACACAGTTAAACAAAACGATGTTAGTTTCTTCTCTTCCCAGTGGGAGAAGAGCCCGTGAAATCAATGGACCTATGTCGGCATGAGAGTTCTCTTATTAACGGTACTTTACAGCTGGATAAAATAAATTTCGTGATGTTTAGAACCGACCTGGCGAATTCTGTTGCTGAGTTGTCACATCAAACTGTGGAAATTGAAAGTATTTTGAAACCTGCAGAGGAGTATCTTGTTATAACTGATGCTATGTGGGAAGCTGTAAATGAAGCTCTGAAGCGTTTGGTGTCTGAATCCCAGTCGACATTATGGGATTAAAATATTGCAGAGGAATGCGAGAAAAATGATTTCCAATGTTCCATACTCTATAAAAATACATGATATCTGACTTGTGAAATCCTCCCGATGTGATATGTGTTCAGGAAACTCTCACCACGAAACACAATATTTATAATAACCCTGATACACGGAGATATTTAGTTTTAGTTCAGAACATATTGGCTGTCGTCAGCATGTTGGACGCTATGGGTGATGAAAGATTGGGAAGTGACATTTGACTGTCTTTATAAGCCGTTGTTTAGATTTATATCAGGGACAAGAGGCAGATCGGGCGGACGTGATTTTTTTTTTTTTTTTGTTGTTGTTGAACCAAATTGGGCTGAGTTTAAAGCTTTACGTGATCAGCGTCTGTCAGGGCTGAATGTTGAGGTTGATGTCGATTTTAACAATAAAATGTAATGTCACATTCTTCATCCAATAGTATTGAAAGTGATTCCTGTTAAAATGGAATTCATGGGAGAAAAGCTGCACCGTGGTGGACTGAAGAGTGCATAGGATAAATTAGGGAGGGAATTGAAGAGTTTAGGCAAGTTAAGAAGCATCAGTCTCCCAGTGACCTTATCAACAATAAAAAGGCTACAGGCTGTGCTGAGGAAATTGTTGAAGATTGCGAAAAGCCTTTACTGGAGGACATATTGAGATTATTCTGGAAGGGATATTAAACTTAGGGAAGTTTGGCTAATCATTAAAGGAAATGTGTAGTACGGTCCGTAATGAACCTGATGTTTCAGTATTGATTGATGAGGTTAAAATGATTGCTACTCAAATGGAGACGGTTGAGTTATTGACTGTGTCATTTGCCGCGATTCATAAACAAGATAACTTAAGCGAAGAGGTTAAATGTGTAGGGATAAGGTTCTCAGTGAGTGCACTGGTGTGTTGGCAGTCAGGTGGAGCAATGATAGTATCAGTGATGTTGAGTTGTCTATGTGTGAATTAAGAGGGCTATTATTAATGCAGGTCGGACGTCTCCAGGAAAGGATGGTATATGTTAGTGTATGATTAGACATAAGAAAGCAAACAATCTTGAGCTAATATTAATATTTTTGATGAGGCAATCTTTCTTCCTCGTGAATAATGGAAAAAAACTTTAATAGTAGGGAGATAAATTTGGCCTGATGAAATTTACAGGGACTGTTGGCTGGGGACTTGAAGTTCGAAACACGATGGGAAATTTCATTGAGGAATACAGTGTGAGGAGTGTTATACAGATAGGGCAAATTCAGACAATCCTTGTCCAGTGTGTTTGTGTAAGACCCGCGCTGGGGATAAATAATAAAGCTGTTTGCTAGCTGGCTTCTGACGTACACACACACACACACACACACACACACACACACACACACACACACACACACACACACACACACACACACACACACACACACACCACTACACGTTCCAATCTAATCTGCTCGGCGGCTGTCTGGAAACGACCTATTTTACCCCAATAATTTGTGTCGTGAATTGTTGCACGGCTTCGTCCTGAGGACGGTCTCGGCGAGTCTGTTCAACTCCATTCTTGCTGCCTGACGTGCCAGCTGCTCCAGTAATTTGTGTGTGTGGCTCCCCTCCGGATCCTTTATTGGACCCATCAGATGCAGAGTTTCCAGAGGCGCGGTCAGTCACGGTTAAATCAGTGAAATCAGTTAAATCAGCCCCTTCACCGACTGGACTCGGGAGACCACAGATCATTGCTGTTCATGCCGCTTGGTGTTCTCGCCGCCGATTCCTCAGCTCGTCCTACATCCAAATTGAAAAAAAGGCAGGTCAGGGGACACTGTAACCCGTGTCTGATTTCCATATTTTACAATCTCGAGCCCCGGATCTTCAGCTGAATCTCGATCCCGTGTTGCGTCCCCGAGAAAATGTTCTGGGTGATGTTCTTTTCCTTCTCTCTCTCTCTGTCAAGTGAATTTTCTGACAATCGTAATCCTTTCCCGGGGGAAGTGCGGCCTCTCCACCTGCACCACCCGCTACCTGGTTGCCATGGCAACGGCGGATCTACTGACTATTGACACCGAGGTCATATTGTTTCAATTGAATGTGTATTACTTCCCGGTGAATTTCCTGGACATCACCCCTGTGTGCAGTGTTATCCATGTACTGAGATTCACAGCCTCTGACTGCTCTGTCTGGTTCACCGTCGCTTTCACCTTTGATCGGTTTGTCATTATTTGCTGCACGAAGCTGAAAACGAAATATTGCACCGGGCAAACTGCGGCTGTGGTTCTAACAACAACCGGCGTACTGTTCTGTCTGAAAAACCTTCTGCGATATTTCACGTTGCAACACCTGATGATCATCGACAATATACCGTGGCTCTGTGTTGAATTGTAGAATTACTTCACTGACCCCGGGTGGGTTGGACACGACTGGTTTGATACATTTTTATTCCCATTTCTACCTTATGCTGGGGTCCTGCTGCTCAACGCTCTGACAGTCAGGCACATTTTAGTGGCCAGTCGGGTCCGTAAGGGGCTGAAGGGTCAGAGCAAGAGGGAGAGTCGCAGTGACCCGGAGATGGAGAGCAGGAGGAGGTCTGTGGTTTTACTCTTCACCATCTCCGGCAGCTTCATCCTTCTGTGGATGACGTACACTGTAAATGTCATATATTATCAGGTTTCAGGAAAAGGATTTGACTTCAATGATTCTGAATGGATCTTTCACTACGTCGGGGGTTTCCTGAGGGATCTCAGCTACTGCACCAACACCATTATTTACATGGTCACACAGTCGAAATTCAGGGAGCACGTGATCAGTGCCGTGAAGTATCCGGTAACCTGGGTGCTTCAGCTCATCAATGAATCCAGGTCCTGAGTACAATCCAGAGGCGGCCGAAGTGTCTCCATTCCGGGCTCCAGCGTATCAATTTCACACTCAGTTATAATTCCGGGCCGGGTTGCCTCATCGACTGACTTCTCCGTGACAATAGTGTGTGTGTGTGTGTGTGTGTGTGTGTGTGTGTGTGTGTGTGTGTGTGTGTGTGGGTGTGTGTGTGTGTTTGTGTGTGTGTGTAGGGGGGGGGGAAGGGAGTGTGGATAGGTTTTGGCGGAAAACCACTGTCTTGCCGATCCTGAACCCCCGTGGCCCCACCAGATTTCTGTCAAAGAACTATTCCGGAAAGCCGACCATCCATTGGTATGTGAATATGTCGATCTGTTCCCATTCACGTCCATCAATCTCAGTCCGACCTTGCCGCACTCTTCAGGTACTGTTTGTCTATTCGAATATCTATCACACCAGGTTCGGCCTTCCCCTTGAGTGAGTGGTTCACGGAAAAGGGGACAGGGCGGGATTTGAATAAGGAGCGGTGGACAGTCTAACCCAAATGCGCTTTCGTGCCACCAACTGGACTGTCATACGGTGCTGGAAATTTGTAAATAAAACCTTCGCTGCTTATTTTCTTTCCTGGTGAATGATAAATTAACCCAAAAACCCAATAGATTATAGTCAATGGAACAAAATGTTGTGAAATAAATTAAAATCCCTCCCACAAATTCGGAACGTTTTTAAATTAAAACTATTAACCTTAAAAATTGTATTGAATCGTGAATCTGATTTCTTTCTATCTGATATGCCTCACTCTAAAATAGTATGTGTGCAACTTTTTCATTATGACAAAATCTACACGACCCAGAATGATGTCTCCCAACATGACATAAGGAATAATTAAGCAATGTTTGGCCAAGTCTATGTCACGTCTATGTAATTCCTTCCCTTCTTGTTTAGCCGCCTTTTCACATCAACATAACACCTTTACGTATTCTGTAATACATTCAGTAAATTAGTATGATATGTTAACCATTTGTTAAGCGCCCTTGTTCCCATTATGCCAGAAGTCATGGAAAAAGCCCACAATTGTTAACCCCGCAATTCCTCAGCTTCTGATTTCTAAGTGGAAGGTCCATATCCAGAGTTGACTCTTAACTGCTTTTCAGCAAAATCGTCAACTCGCTCCTTCCGCCCAACGCCGCTGTGAGCAACGATCTTGCAGAAGATGACATGTAAATCAATACGTTGTATGTGGAATTACAATTAATGATTTTATAACAGTAAATCTGACCTCCAGCAGAAAGACCTGTTTTAAGACTCATCAAATCAGAATAGTAATCTGAACAAATTACAACTCCACATGTAAAAATATCACCCACCTACTGTCAGGCGAATATGTGGGAAACCAATACTGCTCTGTATACTGTTTCTGTATCATACCTGTAATTCAGGCACTAATAGCACACCGACAATGCTAATTAAAGTATCGTTTGACTCACATGTAAACAGTGGTTGATATACCATACTAGTTTTCCCTAATATGTTTATGAACTACTACACTCTCAGGCCAAAAGGAATCCTTAGAATTTATCAAACTGGTTAATCTAAACTCAATTAAACTCATGGGGATAAACAATGTAACGTTAGTGTTATGAATAATTTGTGGCATTTAAAATGCTAATATGCAGGAACTTGGAAGCACAGATCGGGAACAGACGTTCTCAGGGAAATGCACGGCAGAGATAGAGCAGGGGACAGAAGCACGGCGTTCTGCATTTGCATGTTCCATCGAGGCAGGGAATGAATGGGAGGTAAAAGAACCATGGTGTGCAAGAGATGTGAAGAATCTGGATTCGAAGACATGAAAACGCGACAGGTTCAAAACAAAAAGCTAGATACTTACAGAGTTCCAGGTAATTACAAGCTTGCCAGGAAGGAACTGAAGAATAAAATTAGGAGAGTTAGGAAACTCTGAAGGTATTGGTGAGGTGGATTAAGGAAAACCACATGGTAAAGTATGTGAAGAGCAAGAAGTGGAGCCGTGTCAGAATAGGAACAGTGAGGGGCAGTAGTGGAAGCGTGTGCATGGAATCGGAGGAGGTAGCAGAGGTACTTAATGAGATTGAGACAAAGGGTGTGTTCAGGGTTTTGAAAGGTATTAAGTTAGATAATTCACCGAGACAGCCTGCTGTGTTGGGAAACGATGAAAGAGATTGCTGAGTCTCTGATAATGATCTTTGCATCATCACTTGGGTGGAAGTAAGTACTGGAAGAAGGGAAAGTCGCAAATGTTGTTTCTTGTTCAAAAAAGGGATTAGGGATAACCCATTAAGTTATTGACTAGTGACGTGGGCAGGTTGTTGGAGAAGATCCTGGGAGTCAGGACTCGTGAGTCTTTGGTGTGGCATAATCAGATTAGCGGTAGTCAGCATGGCTTTTTCAATGACATGTCGTGCATTACAGACCTGATAGAATTATCAGACAATGAAACTACATTCATTGATGAAGTTAGGGCAATGGAGGTAGTATACGTGGATTTCAGTATGACTTTTGATAATGTCCCCCACGCGAGGCTCATTCAGAAATTAAGGAGGCACGGGATCCAATGAGACGTGCCATGTTTACCTTGAATTAGCTTGCCCACAGAAGGCAAAGGGTGGTTATAGATGGTTTGTATTCTGCATGGGATATAGTGACCAGTGGTGATCCGCGGAGATTTGTTCTGGGATCTCTCCTTATTGCGATTTTTGTAAATGACCTGGAAGAGGAAGTAGAGGGGTGTGTTAGTACGTTTACTAATGACACAACAATTGGAAGTGTTGTGGCTAGTCTGGAGGGTGGTCAGAAATTACAGCGGGACATCGATATGTTGCAGAGCTGGGCTGAGAAGCGGTTGATGGAGTTCAACCCAGGTATGTATAAAGCGGTTCATTTCGGTACATCAAATTTGAGTACATAATATAATATTAATGATAAGACTCTTGGCAGTGTGGAATATCAGCGAGAAATTGGGATCCTTATCCATCCATAAGATTTTCAAAGATGCTGCGCAGGAAGTCAATGTGAAGAAATCGTATGGTCTGTGAGCTTTCATCAACCCTGGAATTGAGTTCGAGAACGTGGATGTACCGTTAAGGTTAAATAGGAACTTAGGTAGACCCCATTTCTTGTCATTTCACGCAGGAAGAATGTGGATCAATTAGAGTGCAAAGGAGATTCGTAAGGATATTGCCTGGATGGAAGCGTATTCCTTATGAAATATGTTGAGTGAACACGACCTGTACTCCTTGGACCGACGGTTGATGAGAGAGATCTATTCGATGATGTAAGGTATTCATCGTGTGGATGGCCAGAGGCTTTGTCCGTGGTGTGAAATGGCTAACACTAGGGGGCGTACTTCTAAGGTGTTTGGCAGTAGGTCCGGGTGCGGGGTGTGGGAGGAAGTCAGGGTTAAGTTTATTCACACAGAGTTTGGTGGGTCCGTGCAATAGACTGCGGGCACAGTGATGGAGGCGGAATAATTAGGGACTTTTAAGGATCTTTTCGACAGGTAAGTATATAGATAAAAAATGACGGGTATGCGGTAGGGAATTTTAGGTAGATTCCAGAACAGGTTACATGGATGGTACAACATTGTGGGCCGAAGGGTCTTTAATGTTCTGTAGATTTCTATGTGATATGTTCTATGTTGGGCACCCTTTTCATTATCCTACGATTGCATCGTTACAGCGGGGCCTGTGGCGACGGAGAGAAGAATTGGTGTTGCATCGCCTCCGGCTCGAGTACTCCGGTCCCCGCAACGAAAGCCGTGAATTCTTACTCCGGCTTTTAGGTGAATCAAGTCCTTCCAGAGGCGGCCGACCAGAGATGCTCACAGTTTTCCAGACGTGGTCTCAACTACATAGAATGGTACAGCAGGAAATCAGGCCCTGCTGCTCAATGTGCTTTTCTGAACCTATGGACATGCTCATTGTATGCCTTGTCAAATCAATCCTTTCAACCTGAGCTAGGTCTGCATAACTCCATTCTCCACACATTCATCTGGTATCTAATAACCTCTATCACATCTGCATCCTCCACCGCCACTTGCATTCATTCACTGTGCCAACCACGATGAGTATACAAATCAAAACTTGTAACAATCTCTTCTCCCTCCTGCCTTCTGGTAAATGCTCCAAAGCATTCGGGCTTTCACGACTAGACTATGTAATAGTTTCTTCCCCCAAGTTATCAGACTCCTCAATGCCCAGAGCCTGGACTGACACCTTACTGCCCTATTGTCCTGTTTATTATTTATTGTAATGCCTGCACTTTTTTTGATCACTTTATGCAGTCCTGGGTAGGTGTGTAGTCTAGTGTAGCTTTCTCTGCGTTGTTTTTTTTTACGTAGTTCAGTCTAGTTTTTGTGCTGTGTCTTGTAACACCATGGTCCTGAAAAACGCTGTCTTTTTTTTACTGTATACTGTACCATCAGTTATGGTCGAAATGACAATAAAGGTGACTTGACTTGACTTGACTTGAACGCACATCTTCTCTGAACATTCTGAGTCAGGTTTAACATCACTATCTGACTAAAGTGTGTCATTACAGCAGCAGTGTCGGGAAAATATACAGAACATCCACGAAATTACACACTGCAGAAACAGTGCAAGCAGGAAATATTGAGTTACTGTGCTTCCTTTCTAATGAACTATATGCCCTCTGGCCATTTAAAGGTCCTCCTCAGAGAAAGAAATGCCGACTGTCCACACTGCTTGTGCCCACATTACCAAGGATGAACTGCTCTGATGGGCAGAAGGGTGCAGAGTTGCCCATGTCTCCCGCTTGGGAGAATCACAAACCGTTACTGTTACCACGCTGCTCATGAGAGAGAATGAGAGAGACACACAGATAAGAGGAAAACAAATTGAATCATCTGCTGCTGATAAGAGGGAGGAGAGAAGCCATTTATGTCTGTTATGTCTTTTGGAGAGGGCTGTTTACTTGGTCCTATTTTGTTCATTAAAATTCCTCAGTGGACAGCCGGAGTGGGCTGGTTTGATGCACTAAGCCTTTCAAAACTGATTGACACCTGAGACCCCGTGAGTAGGAACAAAAGTGAGGTCTGGGGAGACACCCCTCAGACACACCAGGAGACACACTAGTGAGCACTGCTTAAATGTTGGAACCCACAAAAAAAGTGAGGGGCATCGGAGACCGAACGAAGAATCGGTCAATTTTTACAAACAGTGTGAATCGGTCAATTTTAACAAACAGTGTGAATCGGTCAATTTTAACAAACAGTGTTTATAGCGAGGCCGGTGGGGGCTTGGTTGTGTGTCCACCCTTGCCTAGGTGACGAGTACACCATTGAAGAACGGTCTAGCTAAAGGACAGAGGGGTCATACCTGAATGGCCGCAACAACATATCGACGGATCCAGAAAATAAAAAAATAAAAGGTTTGATTGACTGTAGCTCAACCTTTTGATCTCTCTCACTCTCTCTCTCTCTCTCTCTCTCTCTCTCTCTCTCTCTCTCTCTCTCTCTCTCTCTCTCTCTCTCTCTCTCTCTCTCTCTCTCTCTCTCTCTCTCTCTCTCTCTCTCTCTCTCTCTCTCTCTCTCTCTCTCTCTCTCTCTCTCTCTCTCTCTCTCTCTCTCTCTCTCTCTCGATCTTTCCCTCCAACGGTTACAACAAAAGAATCAACAACTACCTCAGCCTTCATGAACTGAACTGAAATTTATACTTTCCCATGATAATGAATTATCCCCTAGACAACGATAGAGCTTGATTATTATTATACCCACACTTTTAGGTATAGTATTGCTAACGTGGATTATCTGCATATTTTCATTGTTGATATTGATTTGTATATTTGACTAATAAACACTGTTTTGAAAATCGTAACAGACTCCAACGGATACTTCTATCTTTGCTGGTAAGACTCCCGGTGGTCGATAATCAGGAGTTCATACCTCTCTTATTCCTCAGTTCACCTCGAAAAACTCGCCTCAGCCTAAACTACATATACATTAGAACAACCGAAACAGTGGTAAACTGGAAGGGTGAGATAACAGACTTGCCCGTCCTGCTAAAAAATCTTGCAAATGGCTAAACCATCATGTTTCCAGTCGTTGCCCCCTACCCTGAGCTCATCTGCCTTTCGTTCAATACTTCCTACATTGAATCGGAGGCAGCTCAGAACATGAGTCTCAACGGGCTCAGCCTTGTTGCTTCCTGACTTTGTCTGAGGTCTTAACAACATCTTCCAACAATGATTCCACTATCTGTACAATCATTCTGGTTATCATCCCCCTGCAACTCGATCTTAAACACCACAACGACCCTTTTTAAATGGCAAACCTTCCCGCTGGGATATTAGGTTCACTCCGGTTCAGGTGTAAACTGACAGGTTGCCAGATGGCGGAGGAAATGAAGGAGCTTCACAACGAGGGGCGGTGTGGTGCGGCCTCCAGGCAGGGCTCTGTGCTGTCTCCCAGCGTTCGCTTGGCAAGCTCGGTTGTTGTAGTTTGTAGATTTCGGTGGTTTTTAATGCGCCTGGAACCAGAAACTGTTTATATATGTAAATGCACGCTTGTGCGGCCGTGTACATAAAGCGTTAAAGTATTTCATATATGCTTCTAATCTTTCTATTTTATACATATTATATGTGCTGTGTGCCTCGTGTGACAGTTGGTATTTTGTTTAGTAGCTTGGCCCTGGCGGTAATGTGTGCTGAAATTGCAATTAAGCTTAAAATGAATTGAATTGAAATGAAATGAAACCGTCTCAACTATAGACGGCGCACCTTCCGAGGAAGAGATCCCAGTGATTCACATATCTGAACACCTCGTTCCAATCCTAACATTTTAGCCACATTTTAGGCTGAATGTACTTTCTAATTTTGGGCACACCTGCACATACACAAGTTTGTGGATCTGGCTCCCTTACGATAACGCCAGCATTCCATCGAGGAATCTCGTTCTCGTCCACAGTAGTTTTTATTTCGACTCCCCCAACAAAGACAACCCTATCAATACAGCTCACCATATCTCAGTCTATTCATTTCTAAGACACAGAACCACAGTCAGTGCCAGACACCTGACCGGTGAGACTTTCCCCGGCTTGGTAATTTGCACCTATCTCCTCCCATCCAGAAGTATCCAGAGTGGTCTACCTGTTATTGAGCGGGTTGTCCACAATGGGTCTCTGCACTGACTCTGGCTTTTAACACCTTTTGCCTTCCTGGCTCTCACGCAGTTTCCTGTATCCTACACATCCGGTGCAAATACATCTCTGTATGTCTTCCCTATCACCCCCTTGGCTTTCCGAATGATCCCGAGTTCATCCAGTTTCAGATCCAACTCTGTAACACAGTGTGTTAGAAGGCGCATCTGGATGGCCTTCCTACAAGTGAAGTTGTCAGGAGCTCTTGAGGACTCCCTGCCTTCCCACATCTCGCAAAGGAGTATTCAACTGTCCGGCCAGACATTGCTACTGCTCTGACCTTGCGAATATAAAGAAAGAAACAATAATTAATCAGTAAACAAATCCACCAACAGTTCTGTGTCTTCTCTCACCCAAGCTTCCTCCTTGAAGAGTCAAAGATAGAAACCATCTTATTTCCGCTCAAAACCAATTTCCCGCTGCTCTATCCCTCTATTCTGGCTCATCACTCACACACACACACACACACACACACACACACACACACACACACACACACACACACACACACACACACACACACACACACACACACACACACACACACACACGCACACACACACAGTGAAAATCTCTCCACACTATCCCATTCAACACGTCTAGGTTCAGACACAGACTGGATCTCCATCCACACCGTCTCATCATACACTTCCGGGGTCTGACACAGTGAAGCTCCCTCCACACTCACTTCCGGGGACAGGCACAGAGTGTAACTCCCCCCACACAGTCGCATCACACTCTCCTGAATTTAGACACTGGGTGACGCTTTCTCCGGACCGTCCTACCGCACACAACCGGGTTCAGGCACAAATTGAAGCTCACTGCCCCGGGTCCCTTCAGAAACTACGATGTTCCGAAGGTTCCCTCTCACCAATCCCCAAAACTCTGCCGATCCTGAAGTCTTGAATTGTGTGCCGGCTCGTAGAATGTGGATGCGTTTCTGTTCCGGAAGTGTGCAGGGAACAGGATGGAATTGGAAGAAGGGTTGGTTTTGTCGGGAGCACGTATATGGTGGTGAGATAGCGGTCACTGGGATGAATTGTTATCGATCCAAACGATCGGCCTGTTCACACAGCACATTGCAGAGGCTCAGAAGCGAGAGATCGATATCCGGAGGAAGGGGGCTGGATGGAGAAACAACAGAGGTTACTTCTCCCCCTTACTCCACAAATATCCATATAAACTGAGAGAGAGGGAAACGGGTCGAGCAGGAAGAGGATTAATAGAATCGTTGTGGACCTGCAGGGGATGGAGCGCGTCAGGGAGACGGGGAGAGGATTTGGGGAAGGAGGAGATAATGGAGGCGGCACGGAGTGTAGGGGATGGAGGGGTGATTTAGACAGGGTTTGTAGAAGTAGATGGCGGTGGGGTAAACGGGGAGGGCTGTAGGGGATGGAGGGGTGATTTAGACAGGGTTTGTAGAAGTAGATGGCGGTGGGGTAAACGGGGAGGGCTGTAGGGGATGTCATGGATGACGGTGACGTGGATGGTCGGCTGGGAAGGAGGGTTGACAACGAACAGGAGACTGAAAACTCAATGAACCAGGAACACCTTCTTCCCCTCCGCCAGAATATTATTGAACGCATCAGCACCACCTCCACATTTTTGCGGCATTTATTAGCTTTTTGCATTTGACATTAATTTTACATATTTGCGCGCTACTGATCCTTCGAAATAACAAATCTCAGGTGGTCTAAGTCACAGATAATAAAACAGACCGTGAATCCGGTAGAAAAGATGCGATACACGTGGACAGGACATTTGTCACGCTGGACTTCATCAGTCAGGACACTGAGTCCGGGAGTCGGAGGTCACGTTGCAGTTGCAGATGACGTCGGTCAGGCCGCACTTGGAGTATGGAGTTCAGTTCTGCTTGCCTTGCTCCAAGAAAAATCTCAACGAACTGGAAAGATTGCAGAGGGAGATTTCCAAGGATGCTGCCGGGACAGGAGGGAACTCAGTAATGGAGCGAGGATGGGAATTCTGAGACTTCTTTCAGTGACCTCATAGAGGTGTATAAAACTACAAGGGGCACGGCTAAGGCGAATGCATGCACTCTATTTCCCCAGGGCGCGGGTACGAGAACATTGACGAATATGAGTAAGGTGAGAGTAGCTGAAGACAGAAGCGGGAGAGCGAGTGGTGTAGAGTCAAGGGAACAAGAGGAATGCGGAGAGTGTGTAGAGGGGGAATAGAGAATCGAGGGAGAGACCGGGATAGAAGGGGGAAGAGTTGGGAGGAAGGGAGGCGAGAGTCGTGGTGGGGGGGGGGGGGGGTAGAAAAATGCAAATGAAATGGAGGAGCCGAGAGTGGAGAGGGATGAGCGAGAGAGTTTATCGGGACGAGGGTAAAGAGAGGGTGAGATGGTAAGATTGCGATAGAGGGAAAGAGGAAAACAGGGTAAGGGTAAGGGGCAGAGCGGGTGGGTTAATGTGAGTCAGAGAAGGAAATGGGTTAGAAAGAGCGCGTTATCATTTGTTTCAAGTCGGACCCACTGCCTGTTGACAGAGAATCTGGATCTGGTCAGAAATCCCTGGGCATAAATGTGCAGACTTCTCACAGATGAAGCGCTGACGAAACTCAGTACAAATCTCAAACTCGCCGAACCATTCACATGTACCGCATTCGAAGCCTCAAGCTTTCATCTGGTACACGACATTCGTGGCCATTTTCCTATCAGGGAGGGGTAAAGAATTTCAATGCACCTCCAGCTGGCAGCTGTGTGTCAATCCCCTACATCACAGACGCCCTCCCTCATCATTGGCCTGTGGCACCCCAAAATCTCCCACATCCCCCCTTACAGTAACCGGAATACTCAAACTGACCCACTCTCTCTCTCTCTGCAGCCCTGCGTCAGACCCCAAAGTAATCCCTTCCCTCACTATCTCCCCACAGATCGGTTTCAGAGACCAGAATAATAACAGTACCCAACATTCGCCTCACAGCTCCGTGTCAGTCCCCAAAATATTCCTGTAGCGCCAGTGTCCCCCAAAGCCCAATGTCAGTCCTCAAAATGTTCCCACGTCTTTAATGTCTCCCCACAGAACTGTGTTATCTGTCTAAGTACTCACACTCACCACTTCCACCCCACCGATCAGTGTCAGTCCAAGGTACACCCACTGGCTGACTCTCTCCCCACAGCACCCGAAGTCCCCGAAATAATCCCACTGCTCAACCCTCTTCTTAGCGACCTGTGTCAATCATCAAAACATCTCCCACGTCCCATGCACTCCACGGACGTGACTTTGTGCCCAGAGTACTCCCACTGAACCATTCTCTCCCCACAGATCTGTGTCTGAACCCAAAGTACACCCCTCCCTCATCTCTCCCCACGGACATGTGACAGACCCCAACATACTGCCACTCCTTCACACTCTCAAACAACGTTGGTCAGTTCCCAAAAGAGCACCATAGTCCCCAAACGTTCCCGCAGCCTGTGCCAGACCGCAAACTAAACCTACCGCCCACTCGACTCTCGCAACCTGTATCAATCTCACGACTCATTTTATTCTCAGGAACATGCAAGACCCCAAATCTCACCCATCTTTGCATTTTCCAATCCAGAATGCACTGCCTTGGTCCTGGACAAATTTGTTAACAAAATTCTGTGAAATTAAAGTAGTATCATGAATGATTGAATTTCAGGTGTGCCACGTTATGTCTGACCCAGGGAGAGTTGAAGGGCTAGTGCAGAAGGAGTTATCTCTGTATCTCACTCCAGGAGAATGAGATGGCAAGATGCATGAAGCCTTTCTCAGTGTCTGACCCCGGGAACATGTGATGGGACGGTGTGGAGGGAGATTCACTCTGTGTCTGACCACGGGAGTGTGTGATGTGACGGTGTGGAGGGAGATTCACTCTGTGTCTGACCCCGGGAGTGTGTGATGGGACGGTGTGGAGAGAGCTTCACTCTGTGTCTGACCCCGGGAGTGTGTGATGGGACTGTAAGGAGGGAGATTCACTCTGTGCCTGACCCCGGGAGTGTGTGATGGGACGGTGTGGAGGGAGCTTCACTCTGTGCATGATCCCGGCAGTAGTGTGTCCGTAGAGAATTGCAAACGGGGATAGAAAATAAAGCCGGTCTTCATTTCTGATCCAGTCCTTGGAACAAGCATGGTCTGGAATTCAGAAACAAGCAACAGTGATTCTCCCTCCGTCCGTCCCGGAGTCAGGCATTGAATCGGTATCCCTCCTCACTTACCCATCACACACTCACCGGTTCAGAGACAGAGTGAAGCTTCTCCACACCGTCCCATCACACACTCCCGGGGTCAGACACAGAGTGAAGCTTCTCCACACCGTCCCATCACACACACCCGGGGTCAGACACAGAGTGAATCTCTCACCACACCGTCCCATCACACACTCCCGGGGTCAGACACAGAGTGAATCTGTCTCCGCGTGGACCCATCACACTCTCCCAGGGTCAGACACAGAGTGAATCTCCCGCCGCACCGTCCCATCACAGACACCCGGGGTCAGACACAGGGTGAATCTTCCTCCACGCAGCCCCATCATACGCTACCGCGATCAGGTACAGAATGAAGTTTCCTCCACACCGTCCAATCTCACACTCCAGGGGTCAGATACATAGTGATCCTCCATCCAAACGGTCCCATCACGCACTCCTGTGGTCAAACACAGAGTGAATCTTCTTCCTCCCTGTCCCATCGCACACTCCCGTGGTCAGACACAAAGAAAAGTTCATTGTACAGCATCCGAAAACACGATCCTGGTGTCAGAGAGGGAATGAATCTGCCACTGCACCGTCAGACCTCACAGTGCCGTGGTTAGACAGAGATTGAGGCTACCTCCCCACCGTTCCGGCACACACTGCCGAGGTGAGGTACAGAGTGAAGCTTTCTCCAAACTGTCCCATCGCGCATTCTCTGGGTCAGACACAGAGTGAACCTCCTTCCACACTGTCCCATAGTTCTGGGGTCAACCTCGGTCTGAAGCTTTCACTCCACCGCACTATCACACCCTCTTTTGGTCAATCATGGAGTGAAGCTCCCTGCACACTCTCCCATCACACAGTACTGCGGACCAACACAGAGTGAACCACCCTCTGCACTACCTCTATACACCCACCCGTGATCAGATAGGAAATGAGACAGTCTCTGCACCATCCCGCCGCATACTCCCGTGGTCAGTCAGAGTATAATGCGCCTTCTAGCCAGTGACGTCACACAGTACAGGGGTCGGAGAACGAGGGAAGCTCCCTCCGAACCGTCCAATCAAACAACGCTGGTTTCAGATATCGGGCGGCATTCCGTCCAGTCACGCGTCACCGTTACTGGTGTAAGACACAATCATGACCACGGCACATCCCATCCCAAAAGCACTAACCCCCCACCGCCCAGCCAGACCTTCCCATCACACGCACGCACTGTCAAACACAGAGTCCCATCACAAACACACGGGGTGAGGGGGTGAGACACAGACTTAAACTCCCTGCACACAGTCCGGTCACACACTCACAATCAGACGGAGAATGAATCTCTCTCTCCATGGCCCATCACACACTCCACCGGTCAGACAGAAGGAGAAGCTGCCACCAAATGGTCCCATCGGACACACCCTAGTCTAACACAGCGTGAATCTTCTTCCTCCCATCTTATCACACAATTCTTGGCGTGTCAGAGAGTGAAGCTCCCTCTGAACCGTTCAATCACACCTCACAGTGTTCACACACAAGGCGAAGTTCCGTCCACATTCTCCAATGGCGCACTCCACAACATCGAATCACACAATCCATTGTCACACAGAATAAACGTCTCTCAATAACGTCCCATCACACACACCCGATATCAGACACAGACTGAAGCTGTATCTCCACGAACCCATCACACACTCTGGGATTCAGATTGAAACTCTCTTTCCAAGGTGCCATGACACACTTCAGGGGTCAGACATGTGGTGAATCTCTCTGTGCACTGTCCCATCACACAATCCCGCTGTCAGACACAGAGTGAAGCTGGATCCACACAGTAGTGAAGATGCAACTTGTTCCACGCAGCCCCATCACACATCACTGGGTCAAACACAGAGTGACGCATCGTCTCTCCATGCCTGCCCTGTGATGAGGAGAGGGTGAAAGAGGGGGATGATGCCTCACCTCTGCTGCTGGTCAACAATTCACAGATTTGAGCCTTGGTTTCGTTGACAGATCTGTACTTCGTTTCCATCTCAGTGAACTGCTGACGGAGATCGCTGTGCATTCGTTTAAAAGACGGACGAATCTGTGCTACTGAGAGAGATGGTGAAGGATGTTTAGCGTTTACAGAGAAACGGGAGTCAGCGTCACGCTACCGAACGGGTCACAGAGAGTGTTGAGTCAGTGTCACGGTGAAGCGTGTCACAGTGAAGGATGTGCCGGTGTCACAGTGAGAGGCGTCATCGGAAACATGAGGGGCGTGTCTGTGTATCTCTGAGGGGTTATCAATGCCCTGGTGAAGGTTTTGTTGTTGTTACAATGTGGGCTGTGTCAGTATCGAGGTGATGATCAATTCACAGTCTCAGCGTGGGGCATGCTCGTGTTGCTGTGATGGAGGTGTCTCTCGACATCACGGAGAGGGAAATGTCAAAGTGAGGAGTCTGTTCGTGGCACGGTGGGTGGAGTATCTGTGTAACGTGTGGATGCTGCTCTCATTGAGAATGGTGTCTGTGTCACCGTGGGAGGCATGTCATGGCCACGGTGTGTGTTCGGTTGCCACGCTGAAGTGTGTGTCGGTATGATGGATAAAACTTTGTCGGCGCCGTTGTGAATTTAGATGTCGGTATCACAGTAAGGGTTTTGTCTGTGTCAGGGTTAGGTGTGGGTATTTGCTTCGGGGTGAGGGGTGTTACAGTGACGTGTAAGTCTTTGTCACGGTGCGGAGCTGGACGGGTCACGTTGAGGAGCCTGTAGGTGTCAGTGGTGTCTCAGTGTCACAGTGACGGGCGTGTCGGTGTTACTGTGAGGTGTGTTTCGGAGTCTCCTTGTGACAGGTTCTCTGGGGTCATACGGGTGGGAAATCTCACATATCTTACATTCAAAGTTTGAGTTTAACTCTTGGACTGGTATTCGACATTGGCGTTGGTTCCTGTTGATCTCCTGATTTTCTGCCCAAAGGAGTTTGTAGTTTCGTTCAGGAGAGATCTGAGATGGTGAAGGATGTTTGGCGTTTATAGTGTGTCAGTGTCACGGTGAGGGTGTAACAGTGAGGTGTGTGCTGTTGGCACAGTGAGGGGCGTCGGCGCCACAGTGCGATACGTGTCTGGGACATGCTGAGGGGTATATTATGTTACCAGCGAGGTTTTTGTTGCTGACACGATGGGAGCTGCGTCAGTATCGCGGTGATAGTTGATTCCGTGTCACACCGAGTCGGTGTTTCAGTGAGAGACGTCTAGCTGTCATTGTGATAGGTGTTTCTGGTTCAATGTGAGAAATGCACCGGGTCATATCGCGGTGTTTCTCTATGTCACGGTGAGAGATATGTCGGAGTCACAGTGCGAGGTGTGACGGTGTTGCAAAGAGAGACTCGTCGGTGTCATAATGTCCGGTGTATTGGTGTGACAGTGGACAAAATGCCGATGTCACGGTGAGGGGCGTGTCTGTCTCACGAGGAAGGACCTGTTGTTGTCACGGTGGATGTGTCGGTGTCACGGTAAGTGTAGTGTTATTGACACGGTGCGGACTGAGTGGGTGACGCTCTGAGGGCTTGTCGGTCTCACGGTGAGGAAGGTGTCATTGTGAGTGTTACGTCGGTGTTTCGGTGAAGTGGCAGTTACTGTCATAATAAGAGATAAGTCGTCTTAAAAGTGATGGACATGTCTGTGTCACAGTTAGGGATGTTTCTACGTCACAGTGCGGGACGTGTCAATGTTACAGTGACTCGGTATTACATTGGTATTACGTTGAGGGATATGTTGGTATCATGTTGAGGGATGTTTTGGTGGGGGTTGTGTCGGTGTGACGGTGAGGGGTGAGTCGTGGTCATGCTGAGAGACCCGTCAGTACCACAGTGAGGGGTGTGTCGATATCACCGTAAAGGGGTTTTCTGGGAAATGATGGGAATGTGTCGCTGTTACAGTGGCCATTTTTATTCTCTGCGGTTTTGTCGTTCCGACCGGTGTGAAACTCACCATGAATCCTCCAGCAGATACCCGTGATAATGAGGGTCGCTGTTAAAACGCAGATTAGCCATATGCTTGGGTCTGATCTGTCACTCCTAGTGGATCGATCACTGCCCATTCCGTCTGCTGAAAAATCATTCCTTGTCTTTACCAATCCATCGTCATAGTCCTTGATCCCTGCTGTTCCCACCCTCTGCGTTCAAATCACTCATGCCGAGCAGTGACCAGAAATCACAGAACGGAGCAGACCCTTCGGCCCGAAACTCGGCTATAACAATTATACCTTCTATCTAAGCCGGTTTTACGACTTAGTTGCTCATCTCCATGCAATCCCTGTACATACACGTGCCTACCAAAGAGCCAATTTAACGCCTATGTCGATTTGCCTCCACCTCCACCTCCAACCCGGAAAGCACATTCCACTCATCGCACTCTCTGGGCAAACGAAACATTGCCGTTCACCTCTCCTGAAAGGATACTCCCTCTCCACTTCCACCGCGCTATTAGTCATTTCTCTCCGGGGATGGATGAGAAAGCTACCGGTTGCCTGGTCTATCTCTGTCTTGTTATCCGTCTGCTTGTTATATTATGCATCTGATAGTTATCTTTATGTCTTGTACATTCCCTCTGTGCTTTGCGCCCTGCGTGACCGTAGGTTTTCTGTTTGGCATTCGGTGACATTTTCCCTCCCGAGTAATGTCACCCCACCTCCTTTAATTCCTTCCGTATGTAGACGGCTGAAACTAGGGATCCCAGAAATATTGGTCTGTCCGACTTGTTCCTCCTGCAAGGACTCAATAATGTCTACAATATCATCAAAATGTGTTAGTTCATGCCCTGAGCTCACCCGCCTTTAAAAAAAACTTACAGCATTGAAATATACACAGCTCAGAACACCAGTATCATCGTTGACAAAGTTCCGCACGGAAGGTTAGTGAGGAAGTTTCAATCGTTTGGTATTAATTTTGAAGTCGAAAAATGGATTCAACAGTGACTGGATGGGAGGTGCCAGAGAGTAGTGGTGGATAACTGTTTGTCAGGTTGGAGGCCGGTGACTAGTGGTGTGCCTCAGGGGTCTATACTGAGTCCAATGTTGTTTGTCATATACATTGATGATCTGTATGATGGGGTGGTAAATTAGATTAGTAAATCCGAAGATGATACGAAGATAGGTGGCGTTGTAGATAATGAAGTAGTTTTTCAAAGCTTGCAGAGAGATTTAGGCCAGATAGAAGAGTGGGCTGAAAGATGGCAGATGGAGTTTAATGCTGATAAGTATGAGCTGCTACATTTTGGTAGGAATAATCAAAATAGGACATACATGGTAAATGGTAGGGCATTGAAGAATGCAGTAGAACAGAGTGATCGAGGGAGAATAGTACATTGTTCCCTGAAGGTGGAATCTCATGTGGATAGGGTGGTGATGAAAGCTTTTGGTATGCTTCCCTTTATAAATCCAAGTATTGTGTATAGGAAACACGAGGAAATCTACAGATGCTGCAAACTCAGGCAACAGACACAAAAGGCTGGTGGAACACAGCCGGCCTGGCAGAATCAATAGGAAGAAGCACTGTCGTCTATTCGGGCCGAGACCCCTTGTCCGGACTAACTGAAAGAAAAGATAGTAAGAGATTTCAAAATCGGAGGGGAGAGGGACGCGAAAACATAGGAGAAGTCCGGAAGGGGTTGCGTGAAGCAAGGAGTTGGAAAGGTGATTGGCTAAAAAAAAGATACAGAACTGGGGAAGGGAAAGGAACAAGGCGCTGAAGTCCTAGGGAGATTGAAAAGGAGAGGGGAGCACCAGAGGGAGATGGAGAACAGGCAGTGATGGGCAGAGAGAGAACTAAAAGGGGAAGGGAGAAAATAAATAAATCAGCGATGGGGTAAGAGAGGAGGAGGGGCATTAAAGGAAGTTAGAGAAGTTTGAAAAAGTTAGGTCTTTATTCTTTAGAACGTAGAAGGTTGAGGGGGGACTTGATGGAGGTATTTCAAATTATGAGGGGGAAGATGGAGTTGACGTGCATTGGCTTTTTTCATTGAGATGACGGGCGATTCAAACAAGACAACACGAGTTGAGGGAGAGGGGGCAAAATTTCAGAGGTAACACAAAGGGGAATGACTTTACTCAGAGAGTGCTGGCTGTGTGTAACGAGCTTCCAGTATAAGTGTTAGAGGCAGGCTCGATATTGTTATTAAACTTAAACTTGGATAGGTATATGGACAGGAAAGGAATGAAGGGTTATGGGATGATCGCAGGACAGTGGGATTAGGTGAGAGTAAGCGTTAAGCACGGTCTACAAAGGCCGAGATGGCCTGTTTCTGTGCTGTAATTTTTAGATGCTGTAATTTATATATAATACAAAACATTGCATTTCTTCCTTCCTGATGACATTGCCCAGGAATTTTAGTTTCCTCTCATTTAATGTTCTCACTAAAGATCTTGCTATATGGGGACGATGGAGTATTGTCTCATTAGTACCCCATCTCTATGTGATATTTTCAGCATTCTTCTAAGAAACCACCTTCCTGTTGCTTCTAAGTTTCTTTTGAGTTCTGGTCTTACAGTCCACGTTTCGGAAGCACACAGCAAGATTGACCGGAAGTAGTATTTCAGTAGCCTAAGCCTTGTTGTCATAGAAATCTATCAGTAGGTAAAATGGGTTTCATTTTTTGGAAGTTGGTTTTGGCAATGGCAATTCTTATTTTTATTTCTACTCTACATCCAGCATCTTGTGACGTAAAGCTGCCAAGGTAATTAAAGCTCCAGAAAACATGTTGTCCAAATCCACACATTCCAGATCCTTTCTGTACCCAACAAATATGGACTTGCTCCATTTCCGAATCTCAACCCAACGACTGCCCTATACTTTTCTATAATCACCTGGAGACAAATGACTTTATGATCACTCGATACAAAGTCTGCTCCTGCACAAAGCGCTGACACCTGCCGTCTCATTCCGCAGTAGATTATAAAGTAGTGTTTTCTCTCACTGGGACTGATCAAGGAATCATCCCTGAATATTTTTGTTAAACTCTATCCCACTGGTCCTTTAGCAGTAGGCGACTCAGTCAATACGTGGAAAGCCGAAATCACCTGCTATAACAATTTTATATATACTGCAACAGTCTGCGATCTTTCTGCAGGTTTCTTCCTCCTAATCCAGCAGACTGTTTGCTGGTCTATAATGTAGCCCCATAACATGACCACGCATTTCTTATTCCTCATTTCCACCGATAAAGTCTCACTCAGACGAGCTGCCTTGTATTTTCTGCCTGCGCTCTGCGGTGAGATTTTCTCAGTCCTGTAATGTCACCAATCTTTCTGAAATTCTTCCGCTTTCTCACGCCTAAAAATAGGGAACCCCGAAATATCGTGCTGTCCTGCTTGTTCCTCCTACAACCAATTCTCAATAATGGTCACAATATCATAATCGAATGTGTTCATCCATGCCCTCAGCTGGGACGGGTAGTTATCCTGTCCTTTAATTTAACAGATAAATCCCTGACTTCACTTTGCAAAACCACCTTCCCATGTCGCTGGTACCGATATGGACCAGGACATACTATTGTTCACTCACCCAGTTCAGAAACATATAGAAGGAATGGTGTTGGGAGAATAGAGGAAGGAAGGGGAGGAGATTGGAGGCTATAGAAAGGGTGTTCAGACTGCAGCCGTTGGAGCAGAACGTGTGAGTTGCCATTTTGTGGCACCCATCTCTATTTCAGCTTGAACGCCGAAATCCACTGACCCGTGACTAGGAGTCACAGACAGAGCGAGAATCCCTCCATACAATCCCATCACACGCACCTGGAAACATGCACTGAGTAACGCTCCCTCAGCCACGATCCATCACACACAGTCCGGGGCCAGGCACAGAGTGAAGTTCCGTCCACACCTCGCGATCACACACTTCCAGGGTCACACAACCAGCGAAGCTGCCGAAATATTAAACCATTACTCTCCCGGAGTCAGACATCTGAGGTACCTCCCGCACCATCGCAGCACACTCTACTAGAATCAGAAAATGTACCAAACCCTCTCCCTTCTCCGGTCACCCCACTCACCAGTACCCAGCATTTCGGTTTCCCAGTAGTACGAATTGTGTGTGTCTCTCGGAGATTGTTTGTGTGTGAGAGTGGACTGTGTGCTGCCGAAAGAGGAAGGAAGGGGAAGAGAGAGGAGGCCAGGGAAAGGGTGGTGAGATTGCAGTTCCTGATGCAAGTGATGTGGAACCACACGACCGGACTGTGTCTGCAGAGCTGTGGTGAAGCTCAGATCCTGGTGATAGATACCCAATGGAACGGGGGAGTAGAAATACCAGACGTCATCGCTCCCCCATACTCTCCACTATTGCCTGTGACACAGAGTGGAAGGAGAGTGGAGGGACGGCGTAGATGGGGAGCGTTTCGCGGGTGGAGTGTATCACGGAGACCTGGGTATGATTGGGATTATGGAGAAGCCGAAGTGCGCAGGATAGGTTGTGGGTCAGGGAGACGCGATAGTTTGAGTGCGAGGGATGGGTGACGGAAACGGGAGTGGTGTACTGGAGACGGAGTGACAGTGACGGGGAATAGTGGAGGAGAGAGAGAGTTTGACGGATTCGGGAAGGGGCTTTGGAGAGGGAGGATGTTGTGCATGCGGAGAGGAATGTTTTCGAGTGTTTTCGAGTTACAGTGCAGGTTCAGTTACTCCCACTGTGTCCTCGCTATCACACCCTCGCCTTTCCGAATGACCCTGAGTTCATCCAGTTCATTTTCCCACTGCTTAACGCGGCGTGTTAGAAGCTGCAGCTGGAGGCGTTTAAGACCGTATGGCAAAGGAGCAGAGGTCGGCCATTAGGCCCATCGACTCATTTTATTTTCATGAGTTGATCCATTGTCCCATTTAGTTCCATTCCGCCGCCTTCTCACCATAAACGTTGATGTCCTTACTACACAGATACCTATCAATCTCTGAATTAAATACACCCAAGGACTTGGCCTCCACTGCCGCCTGTGGCAACAAATTCCACAGATCCACCACCTTCTGGCTAAAAAAAAATCTTTGCATCTCTGTTCTGAATGGGCGCCATTCAATTCTCAAGTCATGCCCGCTCGTACTAGACTCGCCCACCGTGAGAAACCACTTTTTCACATCCACTCTCTCCATGTCTTTCATCTTTCAAATTGTTTCTATGAGGTTCCCCCCCCCTCCGGATTCTTCCAAACTCCAGTGAGCACACTCCAAGAGTGGTCAGACGTTTTCCATATGTTAACCCTCCCTTTCCGGGAATCATTCTAGTGCATCTCCTCTGAACCCTCTCCAACGTCAGTACATCCTTTCTTAAATAAGGGTCCCAATGCTGCTCACAGCCTCAACGTCACATCCCTGCACCTATATTGTTCTAGAAATGAATGCCAACATTGCATTCGCCTTCTTCACCACCGACTCAACCTCTTCTCTTTCTCAAATTTCACAGTGAACTCAGTCATGTTATGATGACTGCCTACGAACTGTGTGTGTCTCTCGGAGATGGTGTATGTGTGTGTGTGTGTGTGTGTGTGTGTGTGTGTGTGTGTGTGTGTGTGTGTGTGTGTGAGAGAGAGAGAGAGAGAGAGCGGATTGTGTGTGTGTGTGTGTGTGTGTGTGTGTGTGTGGGTGTGAGCAGATTGTGTGCTGCCAGAATTGGAAGGAAGGGGAGAAGAGAGGAGGCCAGGGCAAGGGTGTAGAGATTGCAATCACTGATGCATCTTGTGTGGAACTACTCGAACGGCATGTGCATACGGAGCCGTAGAGATGATCAGATCATGTTTATGGATATCCAGTGGAATGAGGGAGGTGTAACTCTCCCTCATACACGCAACAATTGCCTGTGTCACAGAACGGGAGGAAAGACGACGACGTAGATGAGGAGCGTTTAGCGAGTGGAGTGTATCACGGAGACGGGGAGGGGCGTATGGCAACGTATGGGAGGATGAAGAAGGCGATGTGTGCAGGAGAGGGCATGGGTCACGGAGACGAAGCTGCCTATAGGCGAGGGATGAGTGCCGGAGACGGGAGTGGTGCACCAGAGACTGAGTGACGTAGGCTCAACTTTTTGCTTCCTGACTTTGTCAGAGGTCTTAACAACATCTGTCCTAACAACCACTCAACTATTTGCAATGGCATTCTTATTTTCATACAGTTTTAGAGAGTTCTTACAACATTCGTTCATACCAGCACAACCCTCTTTTAATGGTAAACCTCACCGATGGGGTAATAGTTCCAATCCAGTTGAGGTGTAAAAATGAGGGAGTTGTTCATGGGATACGACATGAAGCAGCTGAGCAAGGTGATGGCGGTGGCCGCTGCCTCAAAGCAGGAGCCTCTGCTGCCCCCCAGTGTTCACGTGGCAGAAAACAATCTCTGTGGTGAACAATTGTAGATTACCGTAGCATTCAAAGTGCCCAGTGGCCTCAAGTTGCATAACTCTGTGTGTGTGTGTGTGTGTGTGTGTGTGTGTGTGTGTGTGTGTGTGTGTGTGTGTGTGTGTGTGTGTGTGTGTGTGTGTCTGTGTACATAATGCGTGAAGGTGTTTTATTGATATCCTCCATATGCTTGCTACGTTTTTATTGTATACATTTCATGTGTGTGTTTTGCCGTGTTGGACTGTTGGTAATGCAATTAACAGCCAGATCCTGGCTTTTTTCATGGGCATTCCCGTGTGATGGAATTACAATTAAACTTAAATCGAATTTAATTGAAATGAAATGAAACCGTCTGGTCT
The DNA here is from genome assembly GCF_030144855.1 of Hypanus sabinus. NCBI lineage: Eukaryota > Metazoa > Chordata > Chondrichthyes > Myliobatiformes > Dasyatidae > Hypanus > Hypanus sabinus. The sequence continues at coordinate 14,718 of NW_026779143.1, read as the reverse complement.
GAGGAGTTCTCACCTTCCGTGGAAGAGAATCCAGGGATACACATACCTGAAGTTCTCATTCCAACCATAATGCTAAACTGAAATTTCTTTCTAAATTTGACCACAAATGAACGTACATAAATTTGCAGAACCTTCTCCCCCTTTTTTTTCCTATATATTGGCGTCTGAAGCGTAGACAACATAGAAACATAGAAAATCTACGGCACAACAGAGATCCTTTGACCCACAAATTTTGCCGAACATGTCCTTGCCTTAGAACTACCTAGGCTTTATCATTAGACCTCTATTTTTCTAAGCTCTACTTAGTCATCCACGAGTCTCTCAAAAGACCCTATCATTTCCGCCTCCACCGCCGCCGCCGGCAGCCATTCCACGCCGTCACAACTCTCTGTGCAAATAAACTTACCCTGAAATCACCTCTGTTCCTACTTCCAAGCACCATAAAACAGTACCCTTTTGTGCTAGCCATCACAGCCCTGGGGAAAAAGTGTCCGACTATTGTTACGTACCCCGTACCTGGGTGTCTTACCAGCAAATATAGAAGTATCCGTTAAAGTCTGGTGGTACTATTTTCAGCAGTGTTTATTAGTAAAATATACAAGTCAATATCAAGGCAAATATACAGATAATACACGTTAGCAATACTAAACCTAAAATAACAATCAATGATAAACAAGCTCTATCGTTGTCTAGGGGATAATGAATTATCATGAGAAAGTATAAAGTTCAGTTCAATTCATGTAGGCTCAGGTAGTTGCTGGTCGATTTGTTGTAATTGTTGGAGAGAGAGAGAGCGAGAGAGAGAGAGAGAGAGAGAGAGAGAGAGGACGATCAAACAGTGACAGCTATTGTCTTGCAAACCTTCCTTTACGATCTTGATTCGTCGATGTGTTGTTGCGGCCATTCAAGTATGACCCCTCTGTTCTTTAGCTAGACCGTTCTTCCGTGGTGGACTCGTCACTCCGGCAAAGGTGGACACACACACAAGCCCCCACCGGCCTTGCTATAACCGCTGTGAGTGAAATTGATCGATCCGTTCGGTCCCCGATGCCCCACACTTTCTCGTGGGTTTCTGATGCTCACTAGTGTGTCTCCTGCTGCGTCTGAGGGGGTGACACCCCAGACCTCACTTTTATCCCCACTCACGGGGTCTCAGGTGTCAATCAGTTTTGAATGGCTTAGCCCATCAAACCAGCCCACTCCGGCTGCCCACTGAGGAATTTTAATGAACAGAATAGTACCAAGTAAACAGCCCTCTCCGCAGCCATACGTCTTTCGGGAGTCATAACATGGTGGATAAACATAACTCTCTCTCAGGCTGTTATCGGTAACAGAGGTTCTGGCATGTTTTCTTTTGTCTCTCCTACTCTCTCGTTAGCAGCGTGGTAACAGCAACAGTTTGTGATTCTCCCAGGGGAGGGGGACATTGACAACCTTGCACCCTTCTGCCCACCAGAGTTATTCATCCTTCGTAACACTATCCACTGATAAATGTCTCTCATTATCGTATACACGTCGACCTATTCATCTCTCTTCCTCGGTCGCTGCAAGGAGAAAAGTTCGATTTCACTAAACCTCATAAGGCATTCTCCCCAATCCTAGCTATATCCTTGTACTTTGGGGACCACATACCATTGAAAAATCTCGTTCTCATCCACAGTTTCTCTTTTCTGTTCCACTAACAAGGAACACTCTATCGATACAGCTCGCCACATCTCAACCCATTACCTGCTGAGCCACAGAACCACAGCCAGTGCCAGAGACCTGACCGTTGAGACTTTCCCCAGCTTCAGCATTTGCACCTCTGTCCTCCCATCCAGAAGTATCCAAAGGGTCTACCTGCTATTGAGCGGGTTGGTCACAAGGGGTCTCTGCACGTCTCTGGATCTGCACTGTCTGTCACCCAGGTTCCTGTATCCTGCACGTACGGTCTAAATACATCTCTATATATCTCTATCACCCCTATGCACACAGCGAGGAAGTTTCCTTGTTGCAGTACCGGGTCTATCAGTGTATGGCTGTCACTATGAGGGGCGTGTTCGTATTACGACGAGGGTTGTGTCTGTGATACAAAAGCATTGTAAGGGGTTTTTCAGTGTCCCTTTGAAGATGGTGTCTCTGTGCGTCTTTTTCATTCCGTATGCCTTCTGTGAATTGGTCGTTCCCTCTTGTTATCGATAACTCGTCAAGTTCCTTTTCACAAACTAACTCACTGCACTTTCCACCGGATGAGGTCAGATCACTCTGCTCTTTCTACAGAGCAGAGAAGGTAAATCACACAACAGAACAGACCCTTTGGTTCAAGAATTGTGATATCTCAATTCTGAATTTGTTCTCCCGACATCTGTCGCCTTCCATTCCTTGCACACCCACGTACCTATAGAAGAGCCAGTTAAAAGTCTGTATGGATTTACCTCCACCACCAGAGCTGCCAGAACTTTCCAATTACCCGCCAATCTCTGTGACGACAAAAACTTGCCAAATTCATCTCCTTTGAACCTACCCGCTCTTACCTCAATGCAGGTCTTCTAATATTAGACATTTCCATCCTACGGGTAAAAGATACAAGCTCTCTGGTCTACTTGCGTCCCGTATTGTTATAAACCTCAAAACTAAACTTAACTCGAGGTTGCATCTATCCTTTTCCATACTTATCCTGTATCTAATGGCATTACCAACACTAGATGCAAATTGTTCCCTGACACACACTTCTGACCCCTGGCGTGTCCTATTCGCTAGGATGAGATCAAGTATTGCACTCTCTCATTGGGACTAACTATCTGCTGATTAAGGTTCCTTCCTTAACTGATTAAGAAAACTATCCCAGTGGTCCTTTCACAGTCAGTACCAAGAATCTTAAACTCACCCGATGCCACAACCTGATGTCTCTTACAACAGACTCCGAACTCTCCACAGATTTGTTCCTCTAAATCCCCCGACTGTACGGTGGTCGATAATGTTGCCCCATGAACGAGTTCATACCCTTCTCATTCCTCAGTTCCACCTCTGAAGCCTCACCTTAGCTTAAATTATATAAACATTAGTACGACAAAAACAGCGGTAAACTGGAAGGCTGAGCTAACAGACTTGCCCCTCCTGCAAACAAATCTTACTAATGGCTAAACTATCATGCTTTCAATCGTTGGCTCCGACACTGAGCTCATCTGCTCTTCGTATAATACTTATTGCTTTGAAATGGACGTAGCTCAGAACATGAGATCCAGCAGGTTCAACATTTTGCTCGCTGACTTTATCTGAGGTCTTAACAACATCTGTCCCAACAATGACTCAACTTTCTGTTAAGTCAGTCGGGTTATCATCCCCCTGCAACTCTAGCTTAAACAACACATCGACCCCTTTCTTAATGGCAAACCTTCCCGCTGGGATATTAGTTCCACTCCGGTTCAGGTGTAAACTGAGAGAGTTGCCAGATGGCGGAGAAAATGAAGGAGCTGCACAACGAGGGGCGGTGTGGCGCGATCTCCAGGCAGGAGTCTGTGCTGTCTCCCAGTGTTCATTCGGCAGAACACAAGAGCAGTTGTTGTAGTTTCTAGATTTCGGTGGCTTTTACACTGCCTAGGACCTCAAGCTGATTATATATACATGTGCTCGTGCGCGCGCGTGCGTGTGTGCGCCTGTACATAAAGCGTGAATATATCTCACTGATACCCTACATATGCTTGCTAACTTGCTATTTTATACATATTACGTGAGCTTGGTGCATCGTGTGACAGTTGGTATTGTGTTTTGAAGCTTGGCCCTGGCGGTCATATGTGATGGAATTGCAAATAAACTTGAAATGAATTGAATTGAAATGAAATAAACAGCTTGGTTTGCAGAGGTCGCAGCTTCCGAGCAGGAGCGCCCAGTGATACAGATATCTCAAGACTTCGTTCCAAATCCTAACATTTCAGTCACAGTTTAAACTGAATGTTTTTTCAAAGTTTGCAGAACCGGCTCCATTTTCCTGCCGATATACTGGTTAGTATATCGACCGCATACCATTGAGAAATCTCGTTCTCGTCCTCAGTACCTCTTTTCTGCTCACCTAACTAAGACTACCCTCAGGATAAAGCTCGCCAAATTTCACTCCTTTCCTTTCTGAGGCAAAGAACTATAGTCAGTGTCAGAGACCTGACCGGTGAGACTTTCCCTGCTTGGTAATTTGCACCCCTCTCCTCCCATCCAGAAGCATCCAAACTGGTCTACCTGTTATTGAGCGGATTGGCCGCAAGGGGTGTCTGCACTGGCTCTGGTCTAAAGTGGTCTAACGCATCTCTTCCGCACATCTACCCTCACCCCATCCGCCCACCACCCCACTCGGGATGAAGTTTTGTCCAAACAAACGATCGGCCTGTTCACACAGAACAGAGCAAAGGCTCAGAAACGAGAGATCCATATCCGTTTGAAGGGAGCTGGTTGGTGTAACACTAGACGTCACCTCTCCCCCTTCCTCGCCATACTTCTATATAAACAGTGAGAGGGAGACGTGTAAAGGAGGAAGACGGTTAATGGAAGCGGGGTGGACCTGCAGGGGATCAAGCAGATCAGGGAGACGTGGAGAGGTGTTGGAGAAGGAGGAGATGACGAAGACGGCACGCAGCGCAGTGAACGGAGGGTTGCTAGAGTCAAGAAGTGTGGAAGAAGAATGCGGTGGCGGAAACGGAGAGGGCTGCAGAGGAAGTCGTGGCGGACGGTGACAAGGATGGTCGTCTGGGAAGGAGGGTTGACGAGAAACAGGAGGCCGAAATCTCAATGAACCAGAAACAACTTCTTCCCTTCCGCTGGCATTTTCTTGAACGTATGAGCACCACCTCCACATTTTTTGCGGCATTTATTAGCTTGTTGCATTTGACGGTAATTTTTACATATTAGCGCCCCACTGATCCTTCAAAAGAACAAATCTCAGGTGGTCTACGTCACAGATAATAAAACAGACCGTGAATCCGGTAGAGAAGATGCGATACTGGTGGACAGGATATTTGACACGCTGCCCTTCATCAGTCAGGACACTGAGTACGGGAGTCGGAGGTCACGTTGCAGTTGCAAATGACGTCGGTCGGGCCGCACATGGAGTATGGAGTTTAGTTCTGCTTGCCTTGCTCTGTGAAAAATCTCAACGAACTGGAAAGATTACAGAGGGAGAATTCCGAAGTTTCTGCCAGGATTTTAGGAGCTGAGTTATGGTGCAGTCGGAAATTTTCAGGCTTTATTTTGTGACCATGTAGAGCTGTACAAAACTACAAGGGGCACGGATAAGGCGAATACATGCACTCTTATTCCACAGGACTGGGATATCGAGAACATTGACGCGCATGACTGAGGTGAGAGTAGCTGAAGACAGAAGCGGGAGAGCGAGTTGAGTTCCATAAAAGGGAAAGAGAGGGATTGGGAGAGTGTGTAGAGGGGGAATAGAGAATCGAGAGAGAGACAGGGATAGAAGAGGAAGAGTTCGGGGAAAGGGAGGCGAGATGCGGGAGGGAGAAAATGCGGATGAAATGGAAGAGGCGGGAGTGGAGAGGGATGAGAGAGAGTGTTTAGAGGAACGAAGGTGAAGAGTGGGCGAGATGGTGGGTAAGATTGCGATAGAGGGAAAGATAATAAGGCAAGGGTGAGGGGCAGAGCTGATGATGTAATGTGAGTCGGTGAGATAAAGACGCTTTTGCCACTTGTTTAAGTCGACCCTATTGACTGTTGACAGAGATCCTAGATCTTTTCAGAAAGATCTGAGCACAGAAGCGCCGACTTCTCGCAGATGAAGCAACGCTTATCCTCACTGCAATGTTCAAAGTGAGGGTACCATCCACATTCAATGCATTCGAAGACTCCAGCCTTCATTTGGAACACGATATTCGAGGCCACTCTCCTATCAAGAAGGGGTAAGCAATATCAGCGTACCTTCAGCAGGCAGCCGTGTGTTAGTCCCCAAAATCACTGACGCCCACTCTCGCCAACGACCTGCGGCACCCCAAAATTTCCCACAATCCCACTTTCCCAGCACAGCCCTGTGTCAGTATCCAGAATTTTCACAATGGTCCACTTTCTCCCTGCAGCCCTTTGTCAGTCCCCAAAATATTCCCACAGCGCCAGTCTCTCCCAAGGTCCCATGTCAGTCCTCAAAATGCTGCCACATCTTCAATGTCTCCCCACAGGCCTATGTTTTCTGCCTAAGTACTCAGACTCACCACTCCCACCACACAGATCAGTGTCAGTCCAAACTACACTGCCTGACTCTCTCCCCACAGCCCCGTGCCGGAACCCAAAATAATCCCACTGCTCAACCCTCTTCTTAGAGACCTGTGTCAATCACCAAAACACCTCCCGCTTCCCATGCTCTCCCCACGGACGTGTCTCAGTCCCCAGAGTACTCCCACTGAACTATTCTCTCCCCACAGATCTGTGTGTGTCCCCTATGTACACCCCTCCCTCATTCCCTCACCACAGACATGTGCTAGGCCCCAAAGTGTTCCCACTGCCTCACTCTCTCCCACAACCTGGGTCAGTTCCCAAAAGAGCTCTGCAGCTCCAGTCTCTCCCCACAGTCCCGTGTTAGTCCCCAAAATACGTGTACATCCCACTTTCACTCCAAGACCCCGCGCGATTCCCCACGATAAACCCAATACCTAGCCTTCTCCCTAAAGATCTGTGTCAACCACCAAAACACTCCCACTTCGCACTCGCTTCCCACAGCCCATGACAGTTCCCACATTAATTCAACTGCACACACTCTACCAACAGACTTTGTCAATCCCCAAACAAAGCCAATTGCACACGCTCTCCATACAGCCCTTATCAGTCCGCAAACTAATCTCACTGCCCACTCCCCTCTTGCAGACTGTGTCAGTCCCCAAACTAATCTCACTGCCCACTCCCCTCTCGCAGACTGTGTCAGTCCCCAAACTAATCTCACTGCCCACTCCCCTCTCGCAGACTGTGTCAGTCCCCAAACTAATCTCACTGCCCACTCCCCTCTCGCAGACTGTGTCAGTCCCCAAACTAATCTCACTGCCCACTCCCCTCTCGCAGTCTGTGTCAGTCCCCAAACTAATCTCACTGCCCACTCCCCTCTCGCAGACTGTGTCAGTCCCCAAACTAATCTCACTGCCCACTCCCCTCTCGCAGTCTGTGTCAGTCCCCAAACTAATCTCACTGCCCACTCCCCTCTCGCAGACTGTGTCAGTCCCCAAACTAATCTCACTGCCCACTCCCCTCTCGCAGTCTGTGTCAGTCCCCAAACTAATCTCACTGCCCACTCCCCTCTCGCAGACTGTGTCAGTCCCCAAACTAATCTCACTGCCCACTCCCCTCTCGCAGACTGTGTCAGTCCCCAAACTAATTTCACTGCCCACTCCCCTCTCGCAGACTGTGTCAGTCCCCAAACTAATCTCACTGCCCACTCCCCTCTCGCAGTCTGTGTCAGTCCCCAAACTAATCTCACTGCCCACTCCCCTCTCGCAGACTGTGTCAGTCCCCAAACTAATCTCACTGCCCACTCCCCTCTCGCAGACTGTGTCAGTCCCCAAACTAATCTCACTGCCCACACCCCTCTCGCAGACTGTGTCAGTCCCCAAACTAATCTCACTGCCCACTCCCCTCTCGCAGACTGTGTCAGTCCCCAAACTAATCTCACTGCCCACTCCCCTCTCGCAGTCTGTGTCAGTCCCCAAACTAATCTCACTGCCCACTCCCCTCTCGCAGACTGTGTCAGTCCCCAAACTAAACACATTGCCCACTCCCTTCACTCAGCCTGCACCGATCCCCGACTCAGTCTTTTCTCAGAAACTTGCAATACCCCACATCTCACCCATAGTTGCATTTTCCAATCCAGTATGAACTGCCTTGGTCGCGGACAGATTTCTCAACAAAATTCTGTGAAAATAAATTACTATCATTAAAGTTTGAATTTAAGGAGCGTCACGTTACGTCTGACAAAGGGAGAGCGCGAAGGGATGGTGTGGAAGGAACTCTGTATCTCACACCAGTAGAATGTGATGGCAAGATGCAGGGAGCCTCACTCTGTGTCTGAACCGGGGAGTGTGTAATGCGACGGTGTGGAGGGAGATTCAATCTTTGCCTGACCCCGGGAGTGTGTGATGGGACGGTGTGGTGGGAGATCACTCTGTGTCTGACACCGGGAGTGTGTGATGAGACGGTATGGAAGGGAGATCACTCTGTGTCTGACCACGGGAGTGTGTGATGGGACGGTGTGGTGGGAGATCACTCTGTGTCTGACACCGGGAGTGTGTGATGAGATGGTATGGAAGGTAGACCACTCTGTGTCTGACCACGGGAGTTTGTGATGGGACGTACTGGAGGGAGACTCACTCTGTGTCTGAACCGGGGAGTGTGTGATGCGACGGTGTGGAGTGAGCTTCACTTTGTGTCTGATCAAGGGAGTGTGAGTTGGGACGGTGATGCTGGAGCCTAACTCTGACTCTGAGCCCCGGAGTGTGTGATGAGACCGTATGGAGGGAGCTCTGTCTCTCTCTCTCTCTATCTATCTATCTATCTATCTATCTATCTATCTATCTACATATATATATATATATATATATACTGCTCTTCAGTTCATCTGACAAATACCTCTTCCTGACTTGAACTGATTCCAAGTAGATTCGATTTAGAGTTGCAGCAATGCAGATCGGCCTCAGTGTAGGATCTTTCAAACGTGGATATGTAATAAAGCCGGTCTTCATTTCTTTTTTTTAACTTTTTTTATTGCATTTTTAAATGGTTACAAAGTAAAGTATGAAAAAACAATGTATATAAACCTTACCCCCTCCACTTAACCCCTCCCCCCTAACTGCCCTATAGAAAAAAAAAGAGAAAGAAAGAAAAAAAAAGAAAGAAAGAAAGAATGCCTTGTTATTGGAAGATCTCCACATGCTCCATGGAATTCGTAATAACTTTAATATGTATATTTATTTCTTTCCCCTAATAAGCAATTGTTTCATCTTCAGAGCAGCTATATATTTAATCCTGTCTTTTGTAAATAAGGGCTCCAAATTTTCAGAAATGTTTCATATTTATCTCTTAAATTATAAGTATTTTTTTCTAATGGAATACAACCATAGATTTCTTTCTTCCAAGAGTCTATACTTAAATGTGTATCCGATTTCCAAGTAACTGCAATAGCTTTCTTGGCTACTGCCAGTGCAATTTTTATAAATTCTTTCTGATACTTATTTAGTTTGAGTTTCGGTTTTAAACCTTCAATATCACCTAGTAAAAATAATATTGGATTATGAGGAAATGGTGTTCCTGTAATTTGTTCCAGTAAAAGTCTTAAATTTGTCCAAAAAGGTTGAATTTTAGAGCAAGACCATGTCGAATGTAAAAAAGTACCAGTTTCCTGGTTACATCGGAAACACTGATCCGATAAACTTGGATTTATATTTTTTTTATTTTTTGTGGTGTAATATATAATTGATGTAGAAAATTATACTGCGCTAATCTTAACCGAACATTTATTGTATTTGTCATACTATCAAGACACCGTCTTGACCAATTTGTTTCTTCAATTTTAATATTCAAATCACTTTCCCATTTTTGTCTTGACTTATGGACTCCTTGTTGAAATACCTGTCTTTGAATCAAATTATACATACAAGATATAATTTTTTTTAATATTTCCTTTTTGAATTAAAATTTCTATTTCATTAGATTTCGGCAATAACATTGTTTGACCTATTTTTTCTCTTAAATAAGCCCTTAATTGAAAGTAACAAAATAAAGTGTTATTTGATATTTTATATTTATTCTCTAATTGATCAAATGACATTAATATACCTCCTTCAAAACAATTCCCTATATATCTAATCCCATTTTGAATCCAATTATATAAACGTTGATTGTCCATTGTGAAAGGAATAAGTCTATTTTGAATTAAAGATCTCTTTGCTAATAAAGATTGTTTTGTCTCATCATCAACATTTATCTTATTCCATAAATCAATCAAATGTTTTAATATAGGAGATTCTTTCTTTTCCCGTATCCATTTAGATTCACATTTGTATATAAAATCTTCTGGTACGTTTTTTCCTATTTTATCTAATTCTATTCTAATCCATGCCGGTTTATCTTTCTCGAAAAAAGATGCAATAAATCTAAGTTGATTTACTTTATAATAATTCCTAAAATTTGGAAGTTGTAATCCTCCTGGATCAAATTTCCATGTCAATTTTTCCAACGATATTCTTGATATCTTACCTTTCCAGAGGAATTTCCTCACATATTTGTTTAACTCTTGAAAAAACTTCTGGGGTAATTGTATTTGTAAAGATTGAAATAAATATTGTAATCTAGGGAATATATTCATTTTTATAGTATTTACTCTACCTACTAATGTTATTGGTAATGCCATCCATTTTTCAAGATCTTCCTGAATTTTTTTCAAAAGTGGTAAATAATTTAATTTGTATAAGTTTTTTATATCATTATCAACTCTTATACCTAAATATTTTATACCATTTGTTGGCCATCTAAATTGAGTTATTAATCGACATTGATTATAATCTCCTTTAGTAAGAGGTAAAATTTCACTTATATCCCAATTTATTTTATAACCCGATATTTTCCCATATTCTTCTAGTCTATAAGATAATTTGCGTAGTGAATGTAATGGATCTGTTAAATAAAGTAGAACATCATCAGCAAATAAGTTAATCTTGTATTCTTCCTGATTAACTGTGAAACCCTTGATATCTGGGTCCATTCTAATTAATTCAGCTAGTGGTTCTATTGCCAACACAAATAAAGCAGGTGATAGTGGGCACCCTTGCCTAGTTAATCTTGTTAACTGAAATGATGTTGAAATTTGACCATTTGTCACTACTTTAGCTTTGCGATTAGTATTTAAGGTTTTAATCCATTTTATAAATGATGTTCCTAGTCCATATTTTTCCAACACCCTAAATAAAAAATCCCATTCCAATCTATCAAATGCTTTTTCTGCATCTGAAGCAACTGCCACACTCATTTCCTCCCTCTTTTGTGCTAGATGGATTATACTAAATAACCGAATTACATTATCTGCCGATTGTCTATTTTTGATAAATCCTGTTTGATCCATATGCACTAATTTTGGTAAGCATTTAGATAATCTATTAGATAAGATTTTTGCTGTTATTTTATAATCGGTGTTTAATAAATAAATAGGTCTATATGATGTTGGTTTTAAAAGGTCTCTATCTTTTTTTGGCAATACTATTAAAATAGCTGTTGAAAAAGATTCTGGAAGTTTATGCGTTCTTTCCGCTTGATATATTAACTCCATAAAAGGAGGAATTAATAAATCTTTAAACGTTTTTATAATATTCAGGTGGAAAACCATCTTCTCCTGGAGATTTATTACTTTGAAGTGATCCCAAAGCTTCTTCAACTTCCTTCAATGTAAAAGGCATACCTAATCCCTTCTGTTCTTCTGTATTTAATTTTGGAAGAGTTATTTGTGATAAAAATTCTTCTATCTTAACGTCATCATTCTTTGATTCTGATTTATACAACACAGAATAAAAATTCTTAAAAGCCTCATTAATTTCTAGAGGTTTATAAGTAATTTCATTCACTTTTGTTCGAATTGCATTTATTGTTTTAGAAATCTGATCTGTTTTTAACTGCCATGCAAGAAATTCACCTAGTTCATAATATCTCTGTTTAGTTCTCATAATTGCTTTTTCTGTTCGATATGTCTGGAGTGTATTATGTTTTAACTTCTTATTAATAAGTTGCCTTCGTTTTTCTTCTGTCATATTTCTTTGAGATTCTTTTTCTAATTTTATAATCTCTTTTTCCAATTGATCTATTTCTATCATATATTCCTTCTTAATTTTAGAAGTATAACTTATTATCTGGCCTCTCAAATATGCTATCATTGCTTCCCTCAATATAAATTTATCATCAACTGAATGTAAATTTGTATCTAAAAAGAACTGAATCTGCTTTTTCATAAAATCACAAAAATCTTGACGTTTTAGTAGAATTGAATTAAATCTCCATCTATAAATTGATTCCTCTTTATCTATCATTATCATTGTCATTATTAAAGGAGAGTGATCAGACAATATTCTTGCTTTATATTCCACATTTTTCACTCTATCTTGAGTATTTGTTGATAATAGGAAAAAATCTATCCTTGAATATGTTTTATGTCTATTTGAAAAAAATGAATAATCCCTTTCTTTTGGATTGATTCTTCTCCATATATCAATCAAATTTAAGTCTTTCATCAATGATAGTTAATTTTGCTACTTTTGATTTTGCAATAGCTTTTGTTGATCTATCTAAAACTGGATCTAAACAAAATATTAAAATCTCCACCTATTAATATTTTATCATGTGCATTAGCCAAATTCAAAAAAGACGTCCTATATAAATTTAACATCATTTTCATTTGGTGCATAAATATTCATAAGAATCCATAGTTCTGAAAAAAATTGACAATGTATAATTAAATATCTTCCTGCCGAAACAATTAATATATTTTGTATTTTAATTGGTAATTTTTTATTAACCAAAATTGCAACTCCTCTTGCCTTTGAGTTAAGTGAAACTGCAATAACATTTCCAACCCACTCTTTTTAATTTCTGATGTTCTATATCCGTTAAATGAGTTTCTTGTAAGAAAGCTATATCTATTTTCATTTTTTTATTATATGTTAAAATTCTTTTTCTTTTTATTGGTCCATTAAGCCCACTAACATTAAAACTTAAAAAAAAATCAATAAATTAGTCATTATTTTTATTTATGTCACTCCAATCTATAATAATACCTAATCTTTCAACTTTCATTGCATCCTGGGAAATCTGTTTAGAAGTCACCATGTTGCTATGTGTGTCCCCACCAATCATCCAGGCAAAACAATAGAAGAAAAATAGAAAATAAAGAAAAAAAAACAAAATACCCCCTTACTAATGTTGTGAAAGAAAAAAAAAACACAACATTACCCCCCTCTATTGTACGGGCCATGGCAATCGCCATGATTACACACGTGAATCCCGTAGTAACCGATTCAAAGCACCGCAGCCCCCCGCAACATAAAAAGTATATATAAAAAACATACTATTCTCAATTAATATTTCTAAAATTTTACTTTTCTCTCTTATATCGTCCTTAAATGTCCATCAGTTCCGTTTGCTTTCTCTGTCTTCGTCTTTAACCATTCCATTTAGAAATCGCTACGTTTAATTAACGAAGAGATGGAAGTTTTTGTGTAAACAACTCCGCATCTTGATAATCAGAAAAAAATCTTTTTTCCTTTCTCCAAAAAAATTATCAGTGGGTGACGCATTAAAAACTTATAACCTTTTTCCCATAAAACATTTTTAGCTGGATTAAATTCTTTCTTTCTCTTCAAAAGGTTATAACATATATCAGGATAAAAAAGAACTGGTTTCTCTGCGATCATCAACGGACCTTTTCTTCTTTTAGCATCCTGGGCAGCCGCCCTCAAAATCTTTTCTTTATCCTGGTATCTTAAACATCTTATCAAAATTGATCGCGGATTTTGATCATCTTGAGATCTTGGTCTTAAGGCTCTGTGCACCCTTTCAATCTCAATTAAAGTTTCGTCTCCCATTTCCGATTTCTCAGGAATCCATTTTTGAAAAAAAAATTATTGGGTCTTCTCCTTCGGTACCTTCTTTAAGTCCAACAATTTTAATATTGTTGCGTCTACTAAAATTTTCAAGCTTATCAATTTTTCCCACGAGTTGTTTTCTTTCTGATGTCCAGGCATCATTATCATCTTCCATCTTCTTCATTCTTCCATCCATTTCTTCCATTTTGACGTCCAAATCTGTAATTTTCTTTTCCATTTTTTCCTGTTTCTTTGTCATTTTATCAAACATAGCCTCCATATTTCTTATTGTTTTCTTTAATTACTTTTTGGTTAATTTTAATTACTTTTAATGCATTTAATTTATGCATTATTTGCCTCAAAATCTTTTTTGTATTTTCAGAGGAACTTTCATCTTCTTCTTCTTCTTCTCCATCTTCGTCTGATTTTTCCAGAGAGTCCGCCTCTCTCTCAGACTCGATTCACTGTCGGTTTCAGTCGTTGCTGGGTTTTGTAGTTCTGGTTGCTCTCTTTTGCGCATGCTCGTTCCTTTACGCCTGCGCAGTTCTCGTTGATCTTTTCCTTTAGAAATGGCCGATGCTGCAGCAGTCTCCTTTTCTGTTTCACCGGTGGTGTGTTGTACCTGAGTCCGCGGTTCTTCAGTAGGAGTAGGCCTTGATTCTGTTCCAACTTGAGCGGTCGTCGCGGTAGCAGTTTTCTTCATCCTCTGTTTATGAGGCATAGCTTAAAACAATCCAAAGTAATTTATAAGTAACCTTAAAAAAAGTATTAATTAACTTTTCTTCACTTAAACATTAATTTATTAACTTTTTTACGGGAGGGCTGGGTTCCAGCGTACCGAGCCTACGTCATCACGTGACTCCCCCCCCCCCCCCTCCCCGGTCTTCATTTCTGATCCAGTCCTTGGAACAAGCATGCTCTGGAATTCAGGAACAAGGAACAGTGATTCTCCCTCTGCCCGTCTGGGAGTCAGTCATTGAATCGTTAACCCCTCCACACCGTCCCATCACACACTTGCGGGGCCAGACACAGAGTGAATCTCCCTCCACACCGTCCCATCACACAATCCCGGTGTCAGACGCAGAGGGAATCTCACTCCACACCGTCCCATCACACACAACCGGTGTCAGACGCAAAGTGA